>NC_092873.1:151526667-151664167 GCF_028372415.1 Notamacropus eugenii | reverse complement strand
AGTGACTTTCCCAGGGTCACATAGTAAGTATCTGAGGGCAGATTTGAACTCAAGTCTTCCTGAGTTCAAGCCCAACACTCTATCTACTATACCCCCTAAATACCCAAGGAAATGGACTTTTAAGATTAAAACTGAGAGACATTAGAAGTTACATAGTCCAAATACCTCATTTTACACATGAGGACATTGAGGCTCAGGGAGATTAAATGACTTACACAGGGTCACACAGATAAGTGAAAGATAAGTGAAAGAAGTAGAATTTGCACCCAGGTCCTAGCTCCCAAGGAGTGCTCTTTCCAATATACCACACTGCCTTTTATCCTCTTAGTTCAGTACAAACATTGAAATTCCTACACAATGATTTCTAAAAATTGAGACTAATTCTTAACAGTAACTCTAAAAACCCAGCCAGAGAACCATGTCTGCAGAGGATGGAACTAGATTAAAAATCATTCCTTGACTCCCATGGAACCACCAGAGAAAGGCAAGAGAGGAGAAAAGTTCAGTTGCCGCCAAGAACAGCTGCCTGCTGGTGCTCTTGCCCACCAGAGAAGGGAGCCAAGGAGAGAATGCTCAGAAACTCCTTACATCTTTCCTACTATCTCCAGTTCACCTAGTCAGATCACATGTTATTACCCCTTTTCTAGCTAAAGCCTTTCTACCCTGACCTTCAGAACTCCCTGATGATTACAAGCAACCATCATACCACCAACATCACACTTTCTATGGCAGATCCCAGGGATGTTGGCAAGAGAGTAGCTGCTATCCCTTTCTAAGTACACCCTGTAGTTCAAACTGCAACACTGAGCTCACATGGACTAAACTTCTCACTAAGTAATTCTTTGGTTCATACTTCCACCTAGGGTTTCCCATAGGAATATGCCTTGAATATGACTCATGTCTAGTTCTCCACTAAAAAATGAAGAAAAAAAAAAGAGTTGTCAGCTTCCATGCAAACACTCAGGCTAATAGGACATTGTATAATACAGGTCAAGGAGCTTTTCAAGGAGTTTACATCTTTCAAGGACTTTACAGCTGTCTTAAAATTGTGTCTTGTTCTGGACCTCCTGACCACCACTCTCTTTCTAGTCAGTATAGTAATTAGGTTGATAAGCAGTCAACATAAAGGGGCAATAGCAGGAAATAGGCAGTGTAGTGGATAGAGTACATGCATGGTGTTAGGAAGACATCTTCCTGAATTCAAATCTGACCTCAGACATTTACTAGCTGTGTAACCCTGGACAGGTCGCTTAACACTGTTTGCCTCAGTTTCCTCATTTGTAAGATGAGCTGGAGAAAGAAATGGCAAACCACTCCAGTATCTTTGCCAAGAAAACCCTAAATGGAGTCATAGAGAAGTTGAACATGACTGAAACAACTGAACAACAAGAAGCAGAATGTATGATTGCAAAGGGGAATCTTGGACCAAACCATCCCAATGATAAAAGGAGCATAATTTACAAATTATATCATATATTAACCAAAATTCACATCTTGGTAATATGTGCTAGATTGGGGGAAGCCTGTTAATTATGAAGTAGTCTGTCAATTAGCTGACCCCACCCATTTTAAAGAGTGGCTGATTTGCAAAGCTAACCCTGATCCCAGGAGAATACATTCTGTGTCATAGCCCTGGACTCACTAGAGCATTTGCACTTTGCTTGGTCAAATCTTGATCTCCTGTGGGAATTCAGGAAGGCATGGAAGGTTAGAAAATCAAGGAAACTCTAAAAGTCCTTTGCAAATCCTATAAATACTTCAAGGCTAGAGAGGAATAGGTGCAGGTTGAAATTACTACCCTCCTCTAGGCTATGTTTCTCTGATGCCAAACTACACAAAACAGTGCATCACAAGGACTTGAAGGAGACAATTATGATAAAAAAGGGTCCCCAGTTAAGAATAGCCATCGGACAATTTGACTCCCATTAATGTATAATCACTGTGATTCTTATTAAATCGTTAGATCACAACATATCCCAGGTTGAAGCATTTTTGCAATGAAAAGGCAATTTAAAAAGAACACACAGAGAGAAAAGGAGCATTTTGGTAGCCCAATAAAATTGTTTCCAAAGATTTTTCAAATACCTCAGATGTGAAAAGCATTGTGTATATTACATAAACTTTACAGTGTATAGTCATTACAGAAACAAAGGATTTGGAATAAACTAATGATTCAGAAAAGACTGGATTTAAATTAATCTTCTGTATTAACCTTGGTGGGGATGAGGAACCTTCTCCACTAGGAGCCCCCAGCTCTAGACACTCATGGAACTCAGATTCAGTCTTAGGGACAGGACCCCATAACGGTGAGGGTATCAGGCTTATTCTTACCCTCTTTTATTTATTATGTCCTGATCCTAGAGTCCCAGGGAAATGTTCTCAAATAAATTTTAGGTATGACTTATTTCTAAGCTCTCTCTAAAAGGGAATTGTGAACTTTCTAGAAAAATGCTATGTAAAGTAGTAGATATGAAGGATAAAACAATTATTTATTTCATCTGTTACAGAAAACATACTTAAAATACAGAAGACTCATAAATACATATTATTAAATACTCAATATATAAAAAATAACCCACCAGTTATATTATGCTCTCCTTGGAGTAAAGATTCCCAGTAGATTTAAGGGAATGCTGAATAGATATTGTACCTTTACCTATCTGTCCTATTTGGCAAATTGCAAAATCCAGAACTCCTATAAAGCCAGGAAACCACTTGGACTTTAGTCCTTCAGTTGCAAATTCTTCCTGACAATGCTGTTCTTCAAGAAGCTGCAGTTGCAGAAATAATCTCTTGCTGGCAGTCAGCACTCAATGCCAGAATTTCTGAGCTCAAGTTTATAAGCCAGTTGAGAAAGTTTTTTAAAAAGCCATTTCAGGATCGCTGGTCATGTACCTGGGGTCAGAGGGAAAATACAAAGCAACAGAAGCAGCCAGAGACTTGAGATCCAGACTCAGACTCATCTAGGTACCATATGTACGTTGTCACCATACCTGGTGGGAAGGGGGATTGGTGGGGAAGAAATTCCCTTTCTTTCCCTCTTCTCCTTCTGGGAAGTATAAAGGAGATCGGACAGATTTCCAAGCAATGCATTCAAAAGACAAGATAGATGAACCTATAGCAGAGCCTCTTCTAGACTGGGTGTCTCTCTGGTCATGTTGTCAGTCATCTCTGATAGTGTAACAGTCATGGGCACCCAGAAAGGATCACTGAATCATCCCAAAGTGTGAGATCTTCAGCAAGGTAGCAGAGCATACAAGGTCCACTGGAAGGAGCCCACCCTTGTGTATGATTCATACAATGGCCCCAGCTACATTCAGATTGGGTAAGCATACTGGCCCCAAGAAAAGTCTGGGAACAGGAGTTCCAGTTGGAATGAGAAAGACAGAAAAGAATACCTCTCTGGGCTTCAGTTTCCCCAACTATAAAATGAAGGGGTTGGACTAAATGATATATCCAAGGTCCCTACCTGTTCTGACATTTTATGAGTCTCTCACATCAAAAACTTCCAAAATGGAAATGCCATAGAATAAAGAAAAGGAGACCAGGAAGCAAGGAGTAGAAAGAGTAATTGCTAAGACACATTCAGCAGTCCAGTAGTATTTTAAGGAAATTCTAAAATTGTTCTCCTCTTTTGCTCAAAACCATCCCCTTCCCAGAAATCTCCAGAGTAGCCTGATTTCTCTGGCTATCCTCAGAACAAGGGCAGTGCACCCTCAGGGTCATTGCCAAAGGAATTAGATTCGTTAGAGGAATTGCAGGCTGAGCCAGTCTGAGCCAAACCAAAGGAGCTTAGCCAGATCTGGACTGCCCCCACAGATGAAGCAAGTCATAGGATCACAGATCCCTGGAAGGAGCCTCAGAGAAGAACTAGCGCCAATCTCCTAATTTTAAGATGAGGAAACTGGTGCCTAGGGAGGATAAGGGAGTTGCCCAAGGTTGCATGGGCAGTAAGAGGCAGAGGTGAGATTCAAACCCCATTCTTTGATTCCAGATTCAGCTCACTTTTCTCTGAATGATGCTGCTTCCCAAAGCCAGAGACTGCAGAATCTGGCACAGTTAGAGAAATATTATCAACTGTCAGGGCTCACATTGGACAGCAGGGATGGTAATGGATGAGTGCACTAACTCAGCTTGAGTCAAATGGAGTTAGACTATCTTATAACAGTGATCGAGGAACTGGAATTGCTTCCAGAACCAAACCTCATTGGATCAGACTGGCATAATTTAATATGAACCAGTGAATTTGGTTTAATGGGGCAGTCTAAGGACTCTCCCTAACAGAAGTTGTATCTTTAAACATACTGCTTCATCTAAATCTCTATATTAAAATAGAACAGGAATGCATAGGGAAAGAACAACCACAAAGTTGCAAGATTATAAAGAATATACATGGTCCCAAAGAAGAAATATGAGAAAATACCTCCCACTCAACTTATTGGCCAAGGTGGAGTGGTCCATGAGTATGGAACACTGCATGTATTTGTTAGATTTTTTTCAAGATACTGATCAGTTTTGCTGATTTTTTTTTCTCCTCATTTTTTCTTTTTTATATGAGTTTTTGTCATAATAAGGGAAAATGTTCTGGGATAGGAGAAAAAGGAATATGAGGGAAATTAGATGACATAAAAATGAAAGATATGAAATATTTTATTTAAACATAAAGTAGAAAATTTTTCAAAATTCTATAATATATTTTTTGTTTTCTTAAGAAACAAAAATGTGAAAATGGGCTAACAACCTAACTCTATCTCAAAACTGCATTTTTGTCAATAACAGGAAGTGTTATCAACTTCCATTTGAAATGGAGAGAAATTGCTTAAATGCATATGTTGTTATCTCTTTGCAAAGGAAATAGCCACATTGACCTGTGTTTAATAACTTGAAACTACTTCACACCAAACCCTTTTGACACTGGTCAAATTCACTCTCAGGAAATACTCAGATTTCTTTATGTGTCCCTGCTTCTCTAGGCAGGACGACAGCATAAATGATTTATTAAATGGTGTCTTCCTGGGTTATGCAAGGAAAATTATTGAATTGTTCCACGCTTATGGACACAGAGATCACAATCCAGAAGGTCATTGACAGGAAATATCCTACCACCACCTCCTCCACCCTTCCCACCCCTCCTCCCCCTCACCCTCACCACACGTACACACACCAATCACATAAATATTCATGGCTGCACTATTATCTGTGGTGGTTTAAAGAAATAGAAAAAGCAGCTCCAAATTTTGGATATGTTTCGAAACATATTGAAAAAGAATGCAAATGTATTGGAATACCACTATGCCATTAGGAATGATAACTATGAAGACTTCAGACAAACATAGGAAGACCCCTATTCATTGATATGGTGTGAAGCAGAGGCAGAAAAAAATGATACACTCAATGACAGCAATAATGTAAATAAAGTCAACAGAGACAAGAAACAAAATTCTAGCCAATTGCAGTGTTCATGCTGCCACAGTTAAGGACACGTCTCTTCTTTCTGTTAACAACTGACCATATAATTGGTTGGAATTTTTATTTTTGGAGGGCAAGATATAATTTCTAAAGAGACGTCTCTGGTTGTTGAAGAATATCTATTGTGTTGAAACAAAATGTAACAATAAATTAAAATTTTAAAGAAATGGTTCCTTTCTAATCTTAAGTAATGCAACTCCTTAGGTTTATATTATCCTTAGTATACTGCACAGACTAAAGTCTCCAGGAATTACCTTCACCAGGAATATCAGGCTCCTTCCATGTGCCAATGAACTTAAAACCAACATGGACCTCATTTCCTCTTTTCAATTCTCACAATAAGTAAATAATTTAAGAAATTAATTCAAATGTTACTTTGACTTCCTGCTTAGATGGTTGACCTGTGTAATGGGGAATATACCTGGATACTACAGAATGAGAAGCTAGTAGAGAAAACTGAAGCTGGACCTCAGGAGCTTCTGTTTGATGTTAGAGAGGAAAGTCTGTTTTGATTATAACAATTCCAGAATTACACGTTTCTTTGAAAAAAAGAAGAAATTTGTAAAAGGCAAAAGCACACTTCATGTGAACTTGTTCCACAATATTTCCTGTAATAGAAACATTGGTTCTGGTCCACTGACACCGAGGAATGAAATTTACTAAGTAAGCTGACTGTAGTCATAAGGATTGATGGTTTTTCTCGGAAGAGATTCAGAAAAAAAAACGCTCTCTTCTAATATGGTAGAAGAAGTCTGGATAAAAAAAATAGGCAGCATGACAAGGAGATTCTAAAGATGTGCAAAGACTGAGAACTTGGGGCAAAAAAAATCATCATCTTAAAAAAGTGCAGAAGCTTATCCTAAAGATGAAATTTTTCTTTTCCCTTCTAAATTTTAACTACAATGCCTAACGCCTCTTCAGCAATGTTCTTCTACATGTCAACAGGCAAGTAGAATGCCAGATACTTGCTACAATAACTTCATCCTTGCGGTACTGATAGAGAGAGTACCTTGTATGCTGTCCTACTCTCTGTTTACCTTTATTTTCCTACATTCTTGCCTGCTTTGTGAATAGCCCCTGCTTAAGCGCTAAGTTGGATGGCTCACTAGGATGGCGTATTGTGGGGTTTTGCCCTAGACACTGTTATGGGGGGCTCAAGGTTTTCCTTCCCTGGAAGGATACTTCCTTGCCCTCTTCTCATGAATTACTAGCTAATAGACTGCCAACTAGCTCTCCAGATCCCAGACTGATACCTCCAGGGTCCCATGGCCTATGGCCCTCTTCTAATCCCATCTATCCACTGTGGAAGACTGCCCAGTTGTGCCTCTTGGCCTGGGGACTTTGGCCAGTAGGATGCCAAGAATTAACAAGGGCTCAGCAAAGGGAATTAGGAATGAGTAGGAAAGGAAAGATCATTTAGTGGGTTGCAAACAACTCCTCTCCTATCAATTCTCACACACCACCAAATAGTAAATATAGACCTAGCACTTCCTAGTCCTTATTCTCCTCTTCCCTCCCTTTCCAGTGTGTCTCCTGAAGACTTCCTCTATTGTCAATAAACTTCCTCTTACCCTAGATCTTTTCCTCTAATGTTCTTTTAATCTTCTAGTGCCTTGATGAAAGTTAGTTCACCTGAAATCACTATATTTCTTGCCCTGTGCCCTAGATTGGCTACATCTTCTCTCATCTTCTCTGACATAAAGAGACAGAAGGAAGAGTAGGCATAGTCCTTGTACCTCCCTCTCCTCACTAGTTTCAGATCCTTCCTGTGCCCCATCTCTCCTCTTTTTCATTTTACCATCTCTTGTCCGGATCCTTGGTCCTATCGTCTATGGTCTTCATCCATGGTCTTCTGCCCCAGTGATCTCCAAAGGGCAGGTTGAGGTCTTTGTCCTCAAAGAAGAACAAAGGTTATGGTAAAGAAAGGCAAAAAAAATGATTTTTGCACTCAAGGAGTCATATTCTAAAAATGGAAAATAGCATGTAAATAAATAAGCACGTACAAGAAATATACAAGTAGATGAAAGGCAATTTTCCAGGAGAAGTTAATATCTCAGCGGAAGTAAGTGAGGGTCTAGGAAAGGCTTTCTGAAGATAGTAAGACTTCAGATGAGTATTAAAGGAAGTCAAGTATTCTAAAAACCAGATATAAGGAGAGAGTTTTGTGTGTGATCGTCCTTCGTTGCTGAAGAAGACCATGCCATCAGAGAAATAATGACATGACTTGCACTTGACTTTGTTTTGAGTAAAGGAGGGCTGTTCAGGTCACCAGCCTCACTTCTCCTCCAGACACCTGAATCCAGTGACCAGATATTCATCAGGATGACTAGAGATGACCCAGGATGAGGCAATTGGGCTTAAGTGACTTGCCCAAGGTCACACAGCTAGTGAGTGTCAAGTGTCTGAGGTGAGATTTGAATTCAAGTCTTCCTGACTCCTGCACTGGTACCCTATCCACTGTACCAGCTAGCTGCTCCTAAGGAGAGAGTTAGCATTACAGACAAGGAAGACACTTGTTGCAAAGTCTCAGAGGCAGGAGATAGGAGTGTCAAATGCTGAAATTCCAGATGCTAGAATTCCTAATTATGGATCTATCTCAGTGAATATTTTGTTGTAATTTTTAGTCATTTCTCAGTCATCTGACTCTTTGTGACCCCTTTTGGGGTTCTCTTGACAAAAATACTGGAGTTGTTTGCCATTTCCTTCTCCATCTCATTTTACAGATAAGAAAACTGAGGCACACAGGGTTAAGTAACTTGCCCAGGGTCACACAGCCAAACCTAAACTCAAGAAGATGCATCTTCCTAAGTGTAAGCCCAGCACTCTGTCTACTGTACCACCAAGCTGATGTTAATTTCATGCATTTTGCTACATGGGTACCAGGAAAATCGAACACTGGCTCCTAAAATTTTCCATGTGATTTGATAAACTTTTAGGACTTCTTTGAAAGGCCTATGTGCCATCTGCCCCATGAAACTTTTCTCGATTTTTGAGTGTTCACCGCTCCTTTAGCAAAAAGGATCTCTTTTTGTCTCTCTCTCTGCATCTCTGTCTCTGTGTGTGCGTCTCTCTCTGTATCTCTCTATGTGTCTCTGTCTCTCTATCTCTCTGTCTCTCTTTCTCTCCCTCTGTCTCACTCCCCTGTTCTTAATTTCTTATATTCTACTTACTTACATACATGTCATATTCCCCTGTTAAACTGTAAAGCCGACAAGAGCGAGGGCTTTTTTATGCTTGCCATCTTTCATCTTGATAACTCAAATGATAACTCTGTCAGATAAATTGAATTCTTGGTGTTTGTCTTCGATTTCTCACAGTAGGCTATTCCCTGGATGGCACATTTTAAAATAATGCTTATTAATTACACTTGCAACTAAAGAAGTCATTATTTTCTTTTTTAAAAAATGTTAATATTTTTGGTTTTCAAATCCCTTACATCTCTACCCCTTCCAAAGAGCCATTTCATATAATAAGGAATGAAGGAATCTCTTTTTATTTTCACTTCTACAAACAGACATATCGAAGAGGTTTTGGTAAAGGATGATTTTTGTAAAGACGTGCCCTACGTTATGTGGCTATTCGAATTTCTTCAGGAGGTCTGATAATTCAAATATTGCACATCCAAGGTTATACTGACTTTCCAAAGCAAATGTCTGCTTAACTCACTCACTGGTCAAAGGTTTAGAGGCAGCTAGATGGCACAACCGATAGAGTGCTGGACTGGAAGACCCAAGTTCAAATTCTGCTTCAGATACTTACTAGCTATGTGACTCTGGGCAAGTCACTTAACCTCTAATTTACCTCAGTTTCCTTATCTCAAAATGGGAATAATGATAGTACCTATCTCCCAGAGTTGAAAAGAGGATCAAATAAGATAATATTCTTAAAGTGGTTTGCAAACCTTACAGGGCCATCTAAATATTGTTGTTATTTACAAACAGACCGTAGGGTTTTCTCTGTCATTGGTTCTTCATAGCATTTTAGAACTGCATAGCCCAAGTCTCTTCCAACCACACCAACAGTAGGTATTTATACAGATTCTTTGGGGGATTAAGAGTATGGGATTTAGCTGTCCCAAACAAGGGGCAGCTGGTGGCAGAGTGGAAAATGTCGGGCCTGGAGTCAGAAAGACTTATCTCTGTGAGTTCAAATCTGGCCTTAGGCACTTACAAGTTATTTGACCTTGAACACATCACTTAACCCTGTTTCCCTCAGTTTCCTCATCTGTAAATAATCTGGAGAAGGAAATGGCAAACCACTCCAGTATCTTTGCCAAGAAAATCCCAAATGGGGTCATGATGAATCAGACACGACTGAAATAACTGAACCACAACCTTCCTACAGCCCTGGTAGTTGAGGTCAGCAATATGGTGAGACAGAAGCAGCACTGAACTGGCCTCAGAAGGCCCAAATTCTAATCCTACCTCTATTACTAACCAGCCCGTGCACTAACTCCTCTGGGCTTCAGTTTCTTCATCATCAAAAAGAGGAGGTTGAATTTAATCATCCTTCAGCCCTATTGTTCTTCTAATCAGTTCACGAGCACTTGAGAATTGACCACACCCGACAGTTTCTATGAGCAAAACCTGGGGGGAGAAGAGGATTGATCTCACAATCTCTTTGGTACAAAGGAAAAAGTTCTGAATTTGGAGCTAGAAGGTAGGGGGTGTAAATCTTGACTATGCCACTCTCTACCTGTGTGACTTTGGACTCAGTTTTCTTTTCTGTAAAATAAGAGCATCCCATCCATTTCTAAGGTTCCATTTCATTCTAATGCTACAGACTGAGATTAAGAGGAAGGTAAATAGTAGGATTCCCCTTTTATTTTATTTTTTCCCTCAGAAAACTTATTTTTTATATTTTAAATTATTTTGTTTCAGTTTTCTACAATCACTTCCATATATTCCCCTTTTAAAATAAGGCACACTATCTCTCTACTTGGAAGAAAAGTTGGGTGTGAATTGATTGTTTCTCAGGTTTCTCAGGTTTCAGTAGGTCAGGGCAAAGCTCAAGTCATGACTATTTAAGCATCATGGCTCCCTAGCTAAGAGCCCAATTTTACCTTTTTAACTGTTTATGCTTATCTGGCTCATACAGATGAGTTTAATGTCAAAGACAATGTAAAAATCTAATCAATGGAATAGACTAGATAGCCCTTGCATTCAGTCCACCATCATCACTCATATTAATCATTATGATAATTACACACATATTTAACACCAGGTGTCCCCAAAGTCTTAACACCATTTTAAGCTTCATTGGTTTTAATAGCTTAAAACAACACCAAGACTTTTGGAACAACCTGTATTTGTTGCATCAAATAACTAAATTCATAAGACACTGTGCAAACACATAGTAAGATCCAGCCACAATCCAGAAATAATGAAGTACTTCCAGATATTTAGCTCAGCTCTTTTCTAACTTTCTCAGCTCTCTGCTAAAAAGATTGAAATAACACAATGCCTCTGGGCTTGAAAGATGGTAATTATGACTTGGTCTCTGCATTATTAAAGAACACAATTTCAAATGAATGGGCAATTTGCTCACCCAGTTCCTGTCACCCCAATGCAGTTATATAAATATATAAACACAGACTTATAATAAGTGCAAAGTCAAATGTTTCAAACCGACTGGAAAAGTTAAATGAGAAGGTATGACCAGGTACCAGTTGCCACCTGAGAAATTTACATTATTATTTCTGACCTGGAAAAAATAAAATCAACATTGAATACAACAGGAGAAGGATAAATAGAACCACTCTAGTGAGTTTCTTGTATGTGTTTATTCCAAAGGTAAGTGAAACAAATGGGATTTATTGTGAATTGTGTCTTTGGTGAAGTTAACTAGAGCCCTGTGTCCTATATATTCTGAATGAAAAATTAGTGAAGCTATATTGAGGTATTCTTCTAGATGCAATATTAGCAGGTAAAAGATCTTCCTTAGCTCACAGATTTTACTACACATAAAAACATTCAGCCAAATCAGTTAGAAAATACTCACTAATAAGAACAACACTGAAAAGACCCAACAGAGTGGTCAGTGATGGTACAGATTTCTTATAGAGATACATTTTAAAATATGGCAGCAACTGTCTTTAAAGAAACCCCAAAGACGGAGACTCAAGCCAGGCTTTCTATTAAAATTTAAAAGCCAGGCTTTGAGAGTAGGCGTGGGGAGGGGGGTGGTTGAGCAGGAAGCAACAACAGTGATCCCTTATTAATTTAGTAAGGGAACAGGAAACAAGAAATTGGCAGCCATAGCAGAGACCATTCGCAAATATTCAGGAAATGGAAAATATTAAAACCTTGTGCTATGGAAAGATCCTTCCTCACATTTGGCCGAATTTCAATTTCATACTTCTCCGTGGAAAGAACATAGGAGAGGGTCAGCTGGCTACTGTAGTCAGAGAGATGATCATTTACCCTGGAGAATGTTTAATGGTTCATACATCTACTCATTCATCCATAAAATTTGTACTGAGTATCTACTACATGCAGGATACTGTGCTAGGCATAATAATAATAACATATTTTATATAGTGTTATCTATCCATCTTTCTATCTGTCTGTCTATCTATCTATCTATCTATCGCTTACTATGTTCCAGGCAATGTGCTAAGAGCTTTAAAATTATTATCTCATTTGAACTTGACAACAACCATGGGAGGTAGGTGCTATTATTATCCCTATTTTACAGATGAGAAACTGAGGCAAATAAAAGTAAAGTGACTTTCTCAGAGTCATATAGTTAATAAGTATCTGAGGCTGGATTTGAACTCTGGTCTTCCTGAGTCCAGACCCAACATAGCTCTATTATGGGGAAAACAAAGAATAAGACAATTTTGTTTTTTCATTTGTAGAATTAAAGGAACTTCCATAGTAGACATTAAAGAGCAACTAGAATTTTTTGAGTAGGGGAAGGACATGGTCAAGCTTGCTCTTTAAGGAAAATCTCTTTGGCTGATATATGAAGGAAAGATTGTTGAGGGGAGACACTTTTCGAAGGGAAACTGATTAAGAAAACTATTGCAATGGTTCAAGTAAGAAATGATGAAGGCCTGAATAAGGGTAGGGGCCACTGGAATAGAGAGACAGGGACAGATAAATGCAAGAGATGTTCATAGATAGGCATAGTTCATTTCATTTGGTTATGTACTCAAGAAATTAAAAAAAAATAAAGTAGACACTAATTATTCATGATCATAAGGACATAATTTTAATCATCAGACTCAAGGAACTAAAACTTACTTTTGTTTAAATTGTAACTCAACAAAATACCCATTATTTTTATAGACATTAGCACATATTGTAGGCATGCCTATAGCAACATCGTGGCCATAGCATCAACAAGACTTAAGAATTAATTGGATCTGGGGAATAAGGGAAAGTAAGGAATTGGGGATGACTCCAACCTTGCAAACCTTTGAAACTAGAAGGGTAGTGGTGCTTCAGACAGAAAAAGGGAAATTCAGAATAGGAGTGAGGTTTAGGGGAGATAATAAATTCTGTTTTGGATACATTGAGCTTTTAAATCATCACAAGATATCTTTTTTATTTATTTTCAGTTTTCAACATTCATTTCTACAAAATTTTGAATTTCAAATTTTCTCCCCACCTCTCCCCTCCCCCACCCCAGGACAGCATTTATTCTGATTACCTTTTCCTCCAATCTGCCCTCCTTCTATCACCCCAACACCACCCCATCCCCTTTCTTCTATTTTCCTATAGAGTAAGATAGATTTCTATACCCCATTGCCTATATATCTTATTTCCTAGTTGCATGTAAAAACATTTTTTAAAATTCATTTTTAAAGCTTTGAGTTCCACATTCTCTCCCTCCCTCCCTCCCCATCCACCCTCATTGAGAAGGCAAACAATTTGATATAGGTTATACATGTGTAGTCAGGCAAAACACTTTCATAACAGTCATGTTGTGAAAGACTAACTATATTTCCCTCTATCCTCTCCCTTCCTCCATTTATTCTTTTATCTCCTTTGACCTGTCCCTCTGGCAGTGTTTGCTTCCAATTACCCCTTCCTCCAATCTGCTGTCCCTTCTATTGTACCCCTCTCTTATCCCCTTTCCCCCTGCTTTCCTGTAGGATAAGATAAACTTCCATACCCAATTGAGTGTGTATGTTATTCTGAAGCCAAATCAGATGAAAGGAAAGCTCACTTATTCCTTCTCATCTTCCCCTTCTTTCCCTCCACTGTAAAAGCTCTTTCTTGTCACTTTTATGTGAGATAGTTTACTACATTCTACCTCTCCCTTTCTCCTTCTCCTACTGAGAACACTCTTCCTCTCAACACTGAATTTTCTTTTTTAAATATCATCCCTTCATATTCAGCTCACCCTATGACCTTTCTCTCTGTGTGTCTCTGTCTCCATATATATATATATATATACACACACACACACACACATATATATACATATACACACATATATACACATTTTCATACACATATACACATATAATATATACATACATACATATATACACATATATACATACACACACATATGTATATTCCTTCCAACTATCCTAATACTGAGAAAGGTATCATGATTTACAAATATCATCTTTCCATGTGAGAATGTAAACAGTTCAACTTTAATAAGTCCCTTATGGTTTCTCTTGTTTACCTTTTCATGCTTCTCTTGATTGTTGTATTTGAAAGTCAAATTTTCTATTCCACTCTAGTCTTTTCAACAAGACTGCTTAGAAGTCCACTATTTCACTGAAGTTCCATTTTTTTTCTCTGAAGTACGATACTCAGTTTTGCTGGGTAGGTGATTTTTGGTTTTAATCCTATCTCCTTTGACCTCTGGAATATCATATTCCAAACCCTTCAGTCCCTTAGTGTAGAAGTTGCTAAATCTTGTATTGTTCTGATTGTGTTTCCACAGTACTTACATTGTTTCTTTCTAGCTGCTTGTAATATTTCTTCCTTGACCGGGAATTCTGGAATTTGACTACAATATCCCTAGGAGTTTTTCTTTGGGGATCTCTTTCAGGAGGTAATTGGTGGATTCTTTCCATTTCTATGTTACTCCTCTGGTTCTGGAATATTAGGGCAGTTTTCCTTGATAATTCCTTGAAAGATGAGGTAGGCTTTTTTTTTTTTAACATGGCTTTCAGGTAGTCCAAAAATTTTTAATTATTTCTCCTGGATCCATTTTCCAGGTCAGTTGTTTTCCAATGAGATACTTCACATTATCTTCTATTTTTTCATTCTTTTGGCTTTGTTTTATAATTTCTTGATTTCTCATAAGGTCATTAGCTTCCATTTGCTCCAATCTGTATTTTAAGGAATTGTTTTCTTCAGTGAGCTTCTGGATCTCTTTTTCTATTTTGCTCATTCTGCTTTTTAAGGCATTCTTCTCCTCATTGGCTTTTTGAACCTCTTTTGCCATTTGAGTTCATCTAATTTTAATGTTGTTATTTTCTTCAGAATTTTTTTTTATTTTCTTTAGCAAGCTGTTGACTTGTTTTTCATGATTTTCTTGCATCACTCTCATTTCTCTTCCCAATTTTTGCTCTACTTCTCTTACTTGATTTTCAAAATCCTTTTTGAGCTCTTCCATGGCCTAAGACCAATTCATATTCTTCTCAGAGGCTTTGGATGCAGGAGCTTTGGCTTTGTTGTCTTCTTCCAGTTGTATGTTTTGATCTTCCTCTTTACCAATGATGTAAGAAAATACCTCTTCACTGAGAAGGTAAGGATCTATAGTCTGTTTCTTTTTTCCCCTTTTGCTTATTTCCCTAGCCAATTACTTGACTTTTGAGCCCTTTGTTAATTGGATGGCTCCAGAAGCAGCCTCAGCTTCAGCATTGGTTTCCACCACCCTGGGACTAAGGCTGAATAGGGCTGGATCAAGCTCCCCTCTCAGCCAGGTGAAAGACTCTTCCCACTGAGTTGTCTTTGGCATTTGTGGGTTGAAAAGTCTGGAAACTGGAGCAGCCTCCAGTGGTTGAGTCCCCTTAAGCTCTGCTCCAGCTCTGTCCATGCCAGCTCAGCACAGCCAAACTGCTCTCTGCTCCAGCCTGATTTGACAGACCCTTCCTGTCAACCTTCCAGATTGTCTTGGGCTGGAAATTTGCCTCAGCATGTCATTTTGTGGCTTCTGCTGCTCTAGAACTTGTTTAGAATCATTTTTTATAGGTTTTTTGAGGAATATGAGAGGAAACTCTAGCAGTTCCCTTCTTCTACTCTGCCATCTTGACTCTGTGCCCTACCACAAGATATATAAATGGAAATATCCAACAGACAGGTGAAAATGGGGTTCAGGGTTACAGTTTTCACATGGTACTTTTCCAGTATTTCTAGTTCTATATCTCCTTAACAGGAGACTGGGTTAAACTTGACATATTCAATTTCCTACAGTACTCTTAAAAATGCTTTAGTCACATCATTTTGGGAGGGGTGAAGACGTTTGACTTCTTTGTGTCTTCAAACTAAACTATTTCTTTCTTCCTCAGGCATTTTTTTCTGCCCAGTCTCCATCCCAGGAAATACAGAAGCCTCTATTTCCTATGCCTGTTAAAACAGTCCTATACTTGCCACCACTGTATGCTTTTCCCTGCTGTGTTCTTCCTGGCCTCAGTTGAAGTCTTGCCCAGTCATAAGTACACAGAAACCTACTGGCTGTCCATCAGCCTTTGAAAATCAAGCAACAGTGCTAAGAAAACTGAGTATGCCTCTGCCTCCTCTCTGCATAATAGCAGTCATGTTAACCCTTGCTAGCTGCAAGCAATTCAGTGTAGTCACCAAAATTATTGATGTGGGAATGAGAAAAAGGGGGTTGGGGCATTACGATCTCATGATTTTCAGAAACTACTTGCAAAGCTATGTTAAACATCCCTTCCTAACCTTGTAGACTGGAAGATAGAGTTGAAGTCAGAAGATCTAAGTTCAAATCTTGGCTCTGACATTTACTACCTGTGTGACCTTAACTAAGAAAGTCCTTGAATGTCTCTGAACATATTTCCTCATATGTAAGATAAACAAACCAAAACAAAGTAGGGTTGGAATAGGTAGGCTTTATGGTCCCTTACATCTCTAAATTTATGATCCTCTGATTCGCTCTTTGATAGCTCTTTGCCTTTAGAAAATGAGACAGGAAACTGAGACTCAGAGACATTAGTATGATTTATATGTGGTCTCACAGATTGCATCAGAACAAGTTCTCTTGATTCTAAATCTAGATAATTCCAAAGATGATTATTTGCTTTACAGAATTTACTTTTCCCTGTAGTATTCCTTTAAGCAAAAACTTCTCCTAGTTCATTCTTCTTAAAAAAAAAAAGTCAATTTGGGGGGCAGAGTCAAGATAGTGGAGTAATAGCACAGACTTTCTAGAGTGTTTCAGCCAAACCCAGCCAAAAACTTGTAAAAAAAATTGACTCTAAACAAATTCTGGAGTGGCAGAACCCACAGAATGACAGAATGAAGCAAATCTCCAGCCCAAGAAAGCCTGAAAGTTTGCTGGAAAGTATCTATTGTGCTAAGCTGGGAGCACAACACAGTCCAAGGACAACCATACATGCACAGATGGGACCTGAGCAGGCCTTGGGGAGACTGAATCTCTCACACCTGTGGGGGTTCCCAGATTTCATGACCTCAAAACAATGATGATAAACAATGGGAAAAGCCTGTGGGACCAGTGAGAAAAGTGAAGCAGTCAGGCCCCAGTCCCAGGGTGACAGAGGGGGTAGGGGTGGAGGAATCCAATGCAGCCACAGAAGCAGCAGGGGCAGCTGCAGCATTGTTTCTGGAGCTCTAGGTCCACAGATTGTGGGGGGCTCGAGGGGCTTACAGTACATTTCCCACCCCCACTGGAAGCAGAGAACTACCTTGACAAAGAGCTCAAAAGTCAAGTAAATGCCTGGGGAAATGAGGAAAAAATGGAAAAGGAATCAGACAATAGAATTTTACTTTGGTGACACGGAAGACCAAAACATGCAAAGTTCCTCCATCCAAAGCTTCTAACAAAAATATGAATTGATCTCAGGCCATGGAAGAGCTCAAAAAGGATTTTGAAAATCAAGTAACAGAAGCAGAGCAAAAATTGGGAAGAGAAATGAGAGCGATGCAAGAAAATCATGAAAAATGAGTCATCTGCTTGCTAAAGGAGACCCCAAAAAATGTTAAAGAAAATAACACTTTAAAAAATAAACTAATTTGACAGCAAATGAGATCCAAAAAGTCAAAGAGGAGAAGAATGCCCTAAAAACAGAATTGGCCAGATGGAAAAGGAGATCCAAAGGCTCAATGAAGAAAATAATTCCTAAAGAATAGAATGGAGCAGATGGAAGCTAATGACTTTATGAAAAATCAAGAAATTATAAAACAAAACCAAAGGAATGAAAAAATAGTAGACAATGTGAAGTAAATCACTGGAAAAACAACTGACCTGGAAAATAGATCCAGGAGAGACAATTTTTAAATTATGGGACTACCTGAAAGCTATGATCAAAAAAAGAGCCTAGACATCATCTTTCATGAAATTATCAAGGAAAACTGCCCTGAGATTCTGGGGTAAAATAAATATTGAAAGAATTCACCAATCACCTCCTGAAAGAGATCCTAAAAGAAAAATTCCTAGGAATATTGTAGCCAAATTCCAGAGTTCCCAGGTCAAGGAGAAAATATTGCAAGCAGCCAGAAAGAAACAATTCGAGTATTGTGGATATACAAGCAGGATAACACAAGATCTAGCAGCTTCTACATTAAGGGATCCAAGGGCTTGGAATATGATATTCCAGAAGTCAAAGAGCTAAGATTAAAACTAAGAATCACCTACCCAGCAAACTGAATATAATACTTCAGGGGAAATAATGGTCATTCAGTGAAACAGAGGACTTTCAAGCATTCTTGATTAAAAGACCAGAGCTGAATAGAAAATTTGACTTTCAAACACAAGAATCAAGAGAAGCATGAAAAGGCAAACAGGAAAGAGAAATCATAAGGGACTTACTAAAGATGAACTGTTTTACTTTTCTATATGGAAAGATAATATTTGTAATTCTTGAGACCTTTCTCAGTATTTGGGTAGTTGGAGGGAATATATATATAGACAGAGGGCACAGGGTGAGTTGAATAGGAAGGGATGAAATTTAAAAAATAAAATTAATGGGTGAGAGAGAGAGAATGGAATGGGGCAAATTCTCTCTCATAAAAGAGGCAAGAAAAAGCTTGATCCTCTGATTCTCTCTTTGATAGCTCTTTGCCTTCAGAAAATGAGACAGGGAAGTGAGACTAGTTCTCTTGATCCTAAATCTAGATAATTCCAAAGATGATTATTTGCTTTACAGAATGTATTTTTCCATGTAGTGGGGAAGGGAAAAGGGGGAAGATGAGAGGGGAAAAGTGAAGCTTACTCTCATCACATTTGGCTTAAGGAGAGAATAACATGAACACTCAATTTGGTATGAAAAATCTATCTTCCACTACAGGAAAGTAGGGGAGAAGGGGACAAGTAGGGTGGGGCAGATGATAGAAGGGTGGGTAAATAGAAAGAGGGGGTAATTGGAAGTAAACACTTTTGGGAAGGGACAAGGTCAAAAGAGAGAATAGAATAAATGGGGGGCAGGATAGACTGGAAGGAAATATAGTTAGTCTTTCACAACATGACTTTTATGGAAGTCTTTTGCATAACCACACATGTATAACCTATATTGAATTCCTTGCCTTCTCAGTGGTGATGGGTAGTGGGGGAAGACAGGAGAGAAGTTGGAACTCAAAGTTTTAAAACTTTTTAAAAATGATTGTTAAAAACTGTTTTTACATGCAACTGGGAAATAAAAAATACAGGTAATGGGGTATAAAAATCTATCTTGCCCTACAAGAAAATAGAGGAGATGGGGATAAGGGAAGGGAGGAGTGTGATAGAAGGGAGGGCAGATTGGGGAAAGAGGTAATCAGAATGCACACGGTCTTGGGGTGGGGGAGAGGAGAGATGGGGAAAAAGTTTGGAACTCAAAATCTTGTGGAAATGAATGTTGAAAAGTAAAAATAAATAAATATTTTTTTTTTAAAAAAAAGGGAAAAAATTTTAAAAGTCAAATTGAAAAGCTTGGATTTATACATCAAGGAATGTGCTTATATGAAACAAGGTATATCTGTATAATACATATCATATAAAAGAGTTAGTATTATTTTCTACTTGCCAACACATCCTTCATCCACATCTCCATTTCATATTAAATATAACCTGGTGTCATTTTCCAGAAGTCAAAGGAACTAGGACTAAAACCAAGAATCACCTACCCAGCAGAACTGAGTATAATACTTCAAGGGAAAAAAATGGTCATTCAATGAAATAGAGGACTTTCAAGCATTCTTGATGAAAAGACCAGAGCTGAAAAGAAAATTTGACTTTCAAACACAAGAATGAAGAGAAGCATGAAAAGGTAAACAGCAAAGAGAAGTCATAAGGGACTTACTAAAGTTGAACTGTTTACATTCCTACATCGAAAGACAACATTTGTAACTCTTGAAACTTTTCAGTATCTGGGTACTGGGTGGGATTACACACACACACACACACACACACACACACACACACACACACACACACACACATAGCACAGAGTGAATTGAATAGGATGGGATCATATCTTAAAAAAATGAAATTAAGCAGTGAGAGAGAAATATATTGGGAGGAGAAAGGGAGAAATGGAATGAGGCAAATTATCTCTCATAAAAGAGGCAAGTAAAAGACTTTTCAGTAGAGGGAAAAAGAGGGGAGGTGAGAGAAAAAAACATGAAACTTACTCTCATCACATTCCACTAAAGGAAGGAATAAAATGCACACTCATTTTGGTATGAAAACCTATCTTACAATATAGGAAAGTGGGGGAGAAGGGGATAAGCAGGGTGGGGGGGATGATGGAAGGGAGGGCAGTGGGAGGAGGGAGCAATTTGAAGTCAACACTCTTGGGGAGGGACAGGATCTAAAGAGAATAGAAGTAATGGGGGGCAGGATAGGATGGAGGGAAATATAGTTAGTCTTACAGAACATGACTATTATGGAAGTCATTTGCAAAACTACACAGATATGGCCTATATTGAATTATTTGCCTTCCCAAAGGGAATGGGTGGGGAGGGAGGGATGAAGAGAAGTTGGAAGTCAAAGTTTTAGAACAGCTGTCAAGTATTGTTCTTGCTACTAGGAAATAAGAAATACAGGTAATGGGGTATAGAAAATTATCTGACCCTACAGGACAAAAAAGAAGATGGGGACAAGGGAAGGGAGGGATGTTAGAAGAGAGGGCAGATTGGTGATAGGGGCAATTAGAATGCTCGGCATTTTGGGATGGGGGAGGGGAGAAATGGGGAGAAAATTTGGAATCCAAAATTTTGTGAAAATGAATGTTAAAAGTTAAATAAATAAATTAAATTTTTAAAAAATTTCAGTTTCAAATTCTCTCCCTCACTCTGGCCTCTCCATTCTTGAGAAGGAAAATAATTTGATATCAATTATGAATGTAAAGTAATGCAAAATACATTTTCATATTAGCCATGTTGCAAAATAAAATACAATAAATAAAATAAGAAAGATAAAGTAAAAAGTATACTTGATCTTCATTCAGAGTTTATCAGTCATCTCTCTGGAAGTGGATAGTAGTTTTCATCCCTTGAAACTTTTTAAGTCTTTCACAATTGATCATCCTTACAATATTTCTGTTACTGTGTACAATGTTCTCCTGATTCTGCTTACTTCATTTGCTTACTTCATTCATACAAGTCTTCCCAGGTTTTTCTAAAACCATCTTGCTCATTATTTCTTACATCACAATAATATTCCTGTTACAATCATTTTCCAATTCTTTACCACCACAAAAAGAGTTGCTATAACTATTTTTGTGCAGGTAGATTCTTGTCTCTTTTTTAAAAGATCTCTTTGGTATACAGATCTAGTAGTGGTATTGCTGG
The DNA here is from genome assembly GCF_028372415.1 of Notamacropus eugenii. NCBI lineage: Eukaryota > Metazoa > Chordata > Mammalia > Diprotodontia > Macropodidae > Notamacropus > Notamacropus eugenii. The sequence continues at coordinate 151,642,757 of NC_092873.1, read as the reverse complement.
GTCAAAGGATACGGACAGTTTTATAGCATTTGGGTCAGAGTTCCAAATTGTTCTCCAGAATGGTTGGACCAATTCACAACCCCACTGACAATGCATTAGTGTCCTAATTTTTTCACTTTCCCTCCAACATTTGTCATTTTCCTTGTCTGAAATATTAGCCAATTTGATAGGTGTAAGTCTTATCTGAGAGTTGTTTTCATTTGCATTTTTCTAATTTTAGTAGTGATTTAGAGCATTTCTTCATATGACAATAGATAGCTGTGATTTCTTCTTCTGAAAACTACTTGTTTATGTCCTTTGACCATTTATTAACTGAAAAATGGCTCTTTTTTAAAATAAATTTGGTTCAGTTCCTTATATGCAGTATTTGAGAAATAAGACCTTCATCAGAGAAACTTGGTATAATTTTTTTCTCAGTTTCCTGTTTTCCTTCTAATTTTGGCTACATTTATTTTGTTTGTGCAAAACCTTTTGAATTTTACACAATCAAAAGTATCCATGTTATTTTCCATGTTCCTCTCTATCTCTTGTGTGATCATAATCCCTTCCCTTATCCAAAGATCTGATAGGTACATTTTTTCATGCTCTCCTGATTTACTTTATGTCTAAATCATTTATCCATTTTGACCTTATCTGGATATACAATATGAGATATTAGTCTATGCCTAGTTACTGCCAATTGCTTTCCAGCAGTTTTTGTGAAATGAATTCTTACCCCAAAAGCTTAGGTCTTTGGGCTTATTGAACACTAGATTACTAAAGTCATTTATTCTTGTGTATTATATGCCTAATCCATTCCACTGATCTACCACTCTGTTTCTTAGTCACTACCAGATTGTTTTGATGATTATTGCTTTGTAATATAATTTGAAATCTGGTACTGATAGGCCACCTATCTTCACATTTTTTTCATTGATACCCTTGATACTCTTTACTTTCTGTTCTTCCAGATGAATCTAATTATTTTTTCTAACTCTATAAAGTAATTCTACACGTTGTCATTTTTAGTATACTGGCTCAGCTTACCCATGAACAGTTAATATTTCTCCAGTGATTCAGATCTATCTTTACTTATGTGAAAAGTGTTTTATAATTGCTTTCATATAGTCCCTGGGTTTGTCTTGTCAGGTAGATTCCAATATATTAATATTATCTGCAGTTATTTGAAATGGAATTTCTTTTTAGCTCTTTCTTCTGGGTTTTGTTGGTAGTATATAGAAGGACTGATGATTAATGTGGGTTTATTTCATGTCCTACAATTTTGCTAAAGCTATTCCTTGTTTCAACAAGTTTTTAGTTGACTCTTTAAGATTCTCTAAATATGCCATCAGATCATTTGCAAAGAGTGTTAGTTTTGTTTCCTTAATGCCTATTTCTTTTCCTTCAATTTTTTCTTGTCTTATTGCTGTAGTTAGCATTTCTAGTACAATACTGAATAATAATGGTGATAATGGACATTCCTGCTCCACCCCTAATCTTGTTGGGAAGGCTGTATATTTATCCCTGTTATAGATACCACTAGCTCTTGGTCTTAGATAGACACTACTTATTGTAAGAGAGGCTCTATTTTTTCTGTTTTTAATAGGAAAGGAGGATTTTGTCCAAGGCTTTTTCTGCATCTATTATAATAATCATGCTTTTTGTTGTTTTTGTTATTGATATGATCAATTATGCTTCATTGTTATGCTAATAGTTATTGCTATTAGTAATTATGACAATATTAATAATTACTAAGCTAATAGTTTTTCTATTATTGAACCAGCCTTGCATTCCTAGTATAAATCCCACCTAGTCATAGTGTATGATCTTTGTGATACATTGCTATTATCCCCTCTGCTATTATTCTTCAGTCTTTTTTTCAGTAGTGTCTGACTCTTTGTGACCCCTTTTAGAGTTTTCTTGAAAAAGATACTGGAATATTTTGCCATTGCCTTCTCTAACTCATTTTACAGATGAGGACCTGAGGCAAAGAGGGTTCAATGACTTGCCCAGGGCCACACAGCTAGTAAATGTCTGAGGTCAAGCCTTACTGATTCCAGGTCTAGTGCTCTATATATTGGGCTGCCTAGTTTTTGCCTAAATGAATATTACAGTAGAAAAATAAGTTATATAAAGCAAATAATCATTTTGGGATTTATCTAGACTTAGGATCAAGAGAATTAGGTTCCTATCTCAGCTCTGACACAATCTGTGGGACCATGTATAAATCATGCAATCTTTCTGAGTCTCAGTTTCCTGATCTGTAAAATGGAAATAATAATATTTGCATCACCAACCTCAAAAGGTTGTTGTTGGCAAAATGCTTTTTAAACCAAAAGCACTGGATAGTGTGGTGCACTGCATGTGTTTTGCCTGTGTAGGTTATGCGTGTTTGCTCAAGTAAGTCTGGATGTGTCTTACAGTGAGGCAAGGATAGATAATCTCTCACTTTCTCCAATGGAGATTTTTATTCTTGCCAAGAGGATAAACAGGGGATTGGGGTCAGAGGCTGACTGCTCTGCTCTCCTCAGAGAGAGGTGGTACCAGGCTAAAATTATATCAATCTGTTCCTTAAATATTACAATAATGTGTTTGTCCTTCGTTCTCAAAGAGGACCATGACATCAAGATGATGACGTGACTTGAAGTTGACTTTGATTTGAGTGAGGGAGGGCTGTGCGAGGTCAGAAAACTTGCTTTCTTCTCTTGTGCCATCTGAATCCAGTGGCCTGATATCCATCAGAACAACTGGAGATGGCCCAGGATGCAATGGGAGACTTGGTCCTTTCAGGCTAAGGTCTTATCACACTCTCACTTTGAGTGAGATACACCCATTCAATGAATAGGTTTCTTTAAGTTACTCAAGGGATGGCCTCTTTAATCAAAAGAAAAAAAAATCAAATTGGGAAGTGAAGACCCTTAGGATTCATGGGTAAAAGAGAAACAATTACTATTTAGTTATTACTTAATACACTAAGGTCAAAGCCAAGGTACTCTCCTCACCTCCTCCCTCCCAAGTGACTCCTCTTCAGGAATGTTACTAGAAACATACATTTCTCCTCACTTGTACTCACTCCTAACTTCTCAGGTTTACTATATTTTTCTTACTAGTCACGCCACAATGACCCAATTGATAAATATCCTTTCCATGCTACTATTAAGCAAGCTTCTGTTTTGTCAAATGTCAGAACATCTGCAAGTGTCTCATTTCCTCCAATACGGAACCTGAACCACCAAACTGGTCTAAGGCAGGCCAATGTAAATTATCTTATACTATATTGTATATGATATGGTGTAATATAAAATATATTAAATTATACAATATAAATATAAAATACAATATTATACAATATAAAAAATCTCTACAATAAGAGAAATTAAGAATGATTTACAGTCTCTAGCAGTACTCACATTGATGAGATCACAGATGCATATAGTAGGAATTGGCAATAGTACAATATAATAGTGCTGTAATTTCCAATTACTTAGTACAGTAAGTCAGAAGGTGCAGATAATGACAAGTAGCTGAACAGGTAACCCACCCAGCTGGTCTATGAGTAAGCTGGAGAAGGACCACACGATGACCTGGTCCCAGAATATTTTGAAAAAGGAAGAGAATGAACTGAATTGCTTTTCAATGATTATGCATTAGACAATCCCAAGCTACTTCCTGACACACAAATTTAGGTTCAACCTGCATTTCTGATAGATATCCCCAAGGAAGAAATGCCCTAAGTGACATATCCAAGACTTGATTCCCTTACCACTAAATATCGGTTCCACAGTGAAAACATACAGTAAATGGCACCAAAAAATATATATATATATATATTTGCTGGTAACAAGACAAATCGGAGATGGTATTTATATGAGAATATTTCACACAATACAGAGTAAATGAGCCATGTCCATCGGGAGTGAGATAATTTAGCTCCACTGAGAGTAACAGTCTCACTCTCACTCAAACTGAATTTCTCTAAAAAGTATCTAGTGTATCTAGTATCTGCTTCTCTATAAACTGGCTTCTTCTTAGAACCTCTCTTCCTTCAGGGACCTAAACAGAGTCTGGAGTCATGTCTCTCCTCTTTGAAATCTGAAATCTAGAAAGGATCTCTCTTCTCTCAAGCTCTGATCAACTTATGGAACATTGAATGCAATCAATCTCTACCAACGAGGAGAGTCTTATGCAAATGAGCTCTGAGATGCAAGTTACAACTGTTAGGAGGATGATTATTATTTTCTGTTTGGCAACAGGTCCTTCAGCTATCTTCATTTCATATCAAATGAAACACATTCATTTTCCTGAAATCAAAATGAACATCTATTGCTAGGTACTAATTTTATCCTAACTACCACCATGCCTCCATTGATAAATCTCAGTATTGGAATAGAGCTCATTCTACCATTAATTTTGCTTCTCTCTTTCTTATGCCTTTTCACTAGGAGGTCATTATTTCTTTTCAAATCCACATCATACGATTGAATTAATGACCAGGAAGGGTTAAAGGACAAAGTCCTAGAAATGCCATGGGGTCAACAATCACCTAACAATTACATGACAAGCATCACTCTTCTGATATTCCAACCTGCTTCATGTGTGGTCTATTTTTTATTAATCTGCTTGCTAAGTGCTTGCAAAGTGATTAATTTACAGCTTGGTGGCAAAGAGCCAAGAGTACTTTGAGAACACTGGACCTGGAGTCAGAAGTTCAAATCCAACCTCAGACATTTACCAGCTATGTAACCCTGTGCAAGTTACTTAACATGTGTCTGCTTTAACTGTGAAATGGAGGTAATACAAATAGCACCTATTTCCCAGGGTTGTTACCTCAAATGAGGTAATATATGTACAAGCACTTATCACAATGCCTGTCACATAGTAGGTGCTTAAGAAATTCTTGTTTGTTTCCTTTCTGTTAGGAATTTGGTATATAATTGGTATAAAATTTTTCTTAAAGTGAGGCTTGAAACAGGAGGGGTAACCATTTGTCTCTGTGATCACCAGTAAGTCTAGTGAGCAGAAAATTCAGAGTAAAAGAAAATCTGTCCTATGTCTGTGCACTGTTACCCATGCTCAAGTTCTTCTGAGGTTTCCTATTAAGGCAAAGGAGTTTCCTGGAAAAAGAGCACAATGTATTGGGTGGGGTTAGGGATTCCTAGTCTCTGTTGATGATTGATGATTCTGGCATTCTTAATAGAAAGTGGGAGGCAATTCAGTGTAGTAGAATGAATTCTAGGTTTGAAATCTATGTTAGCCTTACCTTCATGGAACACAGAATAATTTGGACACTTCATGATGGACTAGCAGTTGCTCACACTCCACACTCAACTCATCTTTGAACTCTTGTCTGCCCCCTCCCCCCAAGCTCATGCAAGTACCCTCTTGATATTTTCTTCTTTCTAGTGAATCAGCTCCTGCCATTATTTAACATGAATAATCCATTATTAACGTATTTTTATAATATTTTATTTTTCCCCAATTACATATTAAAACAATTTTTAAGCATTTTTTAAAAAATTTTGAGTTCCAAATTGTATCCCTCCTTCCTTTCCTTTGCCCCTCTGAGAGGGTAAGCAATCTGATATAGTTAATACATGTGCATCATGTAAAACATTGATATTAGTCATTTTGAACAAAAAGACATAATTTTTTTAAAAAAGAATGAAAGAAAGTGAAAAATAGCATGCTTCAGTATGCATTCAGACAGCATCAGTTCTTTCTCAGGAGGCAGATAACATGTTTCGTTATGAGTCCTTTGGAATTATCTTAGACCATGGCATTGCTGAAAATAGCTAAGTCATTCATAGTTCTTCATCATCCAATATTTCTGTTACTGTATACAATGTTCTCCCAGTTCTGTTCACTTCATTTTGCAACAGTTCATGTGAGTTCAGGTTTTTCTGAAATCATCCCACTTGTCATTTCTTATAGCACAGTTGATGGAATCCCAATAAAGCTACCCCCAACCCCAATATTTAACTTCCTTATAGGTCCCACTGAACAGCAGGCCCACTGGGCTTACCTAGCCACTGCCTTCAGATCCAATTCATATATTTGAACAGGTGTGTTCTTGTATTCAACCACATTCACATCATCCATTTAGCCCAAGACAGGACCACAATACCTAACTATCTGTCTTGACCAGAGAGGACCATAATAGCTAGCCAATTGGAGGGCAGCATGATCAGAATGTTTAACCACCGAACTATAGAAGGTTACCTAATCCCCTAACAAAACTCCTCCTGCCTTTTTAATATTAATCATAGTCCTATATTCTAAGTAAATTTTGATTGTGTAATCAGCATCATATTCTCTATAAAACTGTATATCCTGACTTACTGAAGTTGCTGGTTCCTCTTGGAACTTAGTCCACTTCGTGAGAGGCATCACTCTCAGTAAATACCTATACTTGGATTAGAGGTGAATTCTTTGAGATGGTTCCATCCAAACATATCATGAAAATGCAAGTTTTTAGTGTTTCTGGGTGGGCAGAGCCTAAACCCCAACACAATAATATCCATCACAACCACATACCACCACTTATCTAAGCCATTCCCCAACTGACGGGCATCCTCTTGATTTCCAATTCTTAGCCATCACAAAAAGAACTGCTATAAACATTTTTGTACAAATAGATCCTTCCCCCATTTTTTTGATATTTTGAGGATATAGACCTAGTAGGGATCAGCATTGACTTACACACATCTTTAAACATGGAAATTAGAATCATAGGATCATAGATTTAGAACAAAGAGGAAGAAGCTGAGTCCCCTAGAACTAAAGCAACTTGACCAAGGTCACACTTACAGTGTGTCCCAAAAGTTGGGACAAGGGTCACGACCGGGATTCATACTCTAATCTTCTGACTCCAAATCTGACTACTTTTTCCACTGGACCACAAACTCTCCAATCCTCCATGCTAGAAAGACTTTAAACTTTTTCTCCCTTCCTCCTTATTACACATATGTAATAACAATAGCTAGAATTTATATAGCATTCTGTAAATATTATTTCTTTTTATCTTCACGCTCCCTCTAGAACAGGGGTTCTTAACCTTTTTATCCCCCAAGGACCCCTTTAGTAGTCTATTATGTGCCCTGATAAATGTTGGTACTCAGATGAAGCCTATGGATGCCTTCTTAGAATATTTTTTAAGTCATAATTGGAAGAAATATTAAATTTTTACTCATAAGTTAATAAAATAAAGATGAATTTTGTTCTCATCCAAAATCACAAACCTCCTGAAATCTACCCATGGAATCTTTACTTGTTTCAATGGAGGAGGAAGGGGGAGTCCTGTGGTTAAGGACAACAGGGTAAGAACCATAAGATCCTTCAAAGTAACCTTTCTTGAAAATAGCAGCTACAGGCAACTACATGGCACAATGGATAGAACACCGGCCTTGGAATCAGGAGGCCCTGAGTTCAAAATTGGCCTCAGACACTTACGAGCTGTATGACCCTGGACAAGTCATTTAACCCCATTGCTTCTCCTACTAAAAAAGAAAAGAGAGAGCTCGTTCTCCAGATGAGGAAACTGAAGCCAAGAGAAATTAAGTGATTTTTCCAAGGCACACAAATAGTAATTGGTAGAGGCAGGAACTGAGCCCAACTCATGTGATTCTAAATGTAGCCTTCTGCATTACACAAGTATCTACTTTAATAATGGATTAACCCAAAAGAGAACTATTGCGCTGACCTTAACACTTTAGATAACTTTTGTGGTATTCACAGTCTTCAAAAACTTCTCTTCCATTCCATGATCACATCTTAACTGACAATATTTGAAAAACTCATAACTTTTATTTCTATGCCTCTGAGATACTTATGTTCCATTTTGTCTTGTGGTTATTCATGTACACATCTAATTCATCCTGCTAGATTGGAAACTCCTTGAAGGCAGAGGCCATCTCACTTATTATCACTCTTTCTTCCTCAGAGTATGGTACAGAGATTTGCATATAGCCAGGACTCAATAGACTCAAAAGATTTGAACTGGATAATTAAAAGCACCTCCTACCAGAGAACAGAATTTTGTAGGTTCAAAAAATCCTGATTCTCTCAGAGCAAATTAAGTACCTGATATTTTCATGATTTAGTTATTCACATGAACTAATACACTTATTAGTCACTTGCTTGAAGAATTAATGAAGGAAAATGCATTTATCAAGCATTATTTCTTTTGAACTCTATTTCTTCATCAACACTTGGACAAGTTCAGTAAAGATTCATTTTCCATTGTTTCTCTTTACACCATGTCTTTACACTATGTTTTCCACCAAAATATATACCTTCTTTTTTGTTTGTTTGTTTTTAGAATTAATAGTAAAGCATTTTTCAGTGGTGGAGAACTGGATCAAACGTTTAGCTGTGAAATTTTCCACCAGAATGAGAAGAGTAGCTGTTGAGAAGGAAAACTTTGCCATCTACTCTTCCCATTATTCCACAATGAATCAATGGAGATATTAATATTGAAATTGACTTACTACAAAGTCCTCTTATAATGCAAATGCTCTCTGAACAGCCAAGTTGATGAAGCTATGTCTAGAAGCCTTTCATGGTATCATTCATGTAGAAATCCTCAGGGCAAATCTTGTATTCCTTTTAAACCTGAATTGCTATAAAAAGCTTATTGCCCAGTCCTATTTTGATCTGATCTTACACCACCACAGATAGTGAGGGAAGAAAGAACTAAAGTTAATACTCTCTACTTTCTAAAAGAATGTCACAAGCTATGAAAGTCAATGTCACTCTCCAATTTGTACCTTTTCCGTTGAAGATAATGAGGTGGGTTGTGTTCTGAAGTCTAGAAGGTATTGCCTCATGAGAAAATATACTTATAATATTATTGTGCCCCCAATAAATACTCAAGAAATAGGAATCAATGCAAAAGATTTGTGACTCTTGAGGCACTCCCTCTCATATGTGGCTCTCTAGGGAAGCTATGTTGCTTTAGAGTTTTGAGAATGGTTCAGGAGAGGTAAGAGTTAAGTCAGCAATTTAGTCCACAGACAGACTGAATAACACCTCTATCTTTTTTGTTGATATTATTTGCTATCCTGAGCTCTGGGAACAGACATATAAGAAATGTTTCATAAACCTTAGTTCAAGGCTATGAGAGCAGAACTCCACCTCTGTGTGCTGAGTAATAAATTTGTAGTCTGCCATAGGGTAAACCTGACTCTCCATGCCTTTCCATTCCTGTTCTCCCTTATTCATCCCATTAATCAACTGTCATGCCCAAAGATTCCAAAGCATAAGTTTAGGAACAGAAGCAGTAGACAAACTATGTTTCTCCAGCAATCGTTGTCCTAAAATCTCTGGAAAATGAGGAAATCAGTAAAGTATAACCAATCTAGATCAAAGATGGAACTTTGCATCTATCTACAAAGGAAAAGTTAGGAAGCAAACTGATTTGGGGATACAGTGTGTTCATCCTTCATTGCCAAAGAAGACCATGCCATCAGAGAAATAATGATATGACTTGCCCTAGACTTTGTTCTTGAGTGAGGGAGGGTGCAGGTCACCAGCCTCACTTCTCATCCAGAGCCATCTGAATCCAGTGACCAGATATTCATCAGGATGACTAGAGACGACCCAGGATGAGGCAATTGGGGTTAAGTGACTTGCCCAATGTCACACAGCTAGTGAATGTCAAGTGTCTGAGGTGAGATTTGAACTCAGGTCCTTATGATTCCTGCACTGGTGTTCTATCCACTGCACCACCTAGCTGACCCAATTTGGGGATACATGGTATGGATGATTGGCATAAGACTCTATCTATAGACCTGATGCAAAATACATTCTCCTTAGAAGAACTGAAAGAATTGCAGTCTCTGGTTTTAGGGCCCCAGTTGACTGTAAAAAAATTTCCTTCAATTAATTTCACTAGAATATACAGTTTAAGTTGTGTGTGAGGGTATCTTTTTTTTTCCTTTGGTGTGTCAAAAACTTGTCACGTAACCATTCATTTAGGGAGCATTTGCTACTAAATGTTAGTGAATGGACAGGGAAGACTGATCATCCTTCTAACAACTAAAAATAACTCCCTCCCACACCAACCTCAGGACCTTAATTAACTGGTTTTATGATCACTGAACTTGCCCTTGTTGCCAAGAAAATAGGTGTCAAAGTGGATAGAGTAGTGGGCCTGGAGTCAGGAAAACTTGATTTCAAATCCTCAGACACTTAGTATGTGTGATCCTAGGCAAGTCATCTAACTTCTGTCTGCCTCAGTTTCTTCAGCTGTAAAGTGGGGAGGAATAACAGCTCCTTCCTCACAGAGCTGTTGTGAGGATCAAATGAGATAATACGTATAAAACACTGAACATAGTGCCTGGTCCAGAGTAGATTCTTAATAAATGTTGTTTCTTTTACCCTCCCTTCCCTTTACCTACCATCTTTGGGCTTTTAGATCGTCAGGGACATCTGCTAGGCTTTCAACTTTTAGCTGCTCAGTTTCAGTGCCCAAAATGCCTCTTTCTTACAAGGAAAAATTGACATATCTTTAGTCCATAACTAAAGATAGGCCTTGTCATATCACTCTTTCCCCTACCACCATGCTTCTAACAGCAAGGCTGTAAGTAATCAACTTGACCCACCTGCTCACAGCAAAAAAGCAGCTTCTCCTCTTCTTTCCAATGCCATAGCTCCAGAAATTTCCTGAAGCCAAAAGCCTGTTACCTAATTACTCTGTACTACGAAAGATCTCTGCAGAAGAGCAGAGACACAGAGAGAAAGGAGCAAACTATGTGTCTAGAATTGAAATAGAGTTTAACCTTACACCTCAGCCTCTCTCCTCTCTTCCAGAATCTTGGAGACTCAAATCCAAACAACAGAAATCAACATTCACTGGAGTAGCACCAAGGCTGCAACACTTTTTACTGATGAGCTAAAGAAATGAGGAACAGATGAAACATGATAATTCTCTGTGGGAAGTAGGAGAGGGGGACAATTTATGACTTAGTGGCACTCCATTAAGACTGAAGGAAGGTGCCCAGCATCCAGCTGGGATGAGTTATTTTCTCTGAAAAGTCACCTGTGGCAGAGGCACTTGGAGGTGGTGAACCATGAAATGCCCACTGTGGAAAGAGTCTGAGAAGTTTTGAGATCCAGCCCCAGGGAAACTATCAACAAAGAGGAGGAAGTTAGAAAGTGAGTAATAGGGGAAAATAAGGATGAGTGGGGGGAGACTTAAATTACCAAGGATCTCAGGAAGAAGAAAACTCAAAGACCTTGAGTATAAGCAGTTAAATCAATATGGAAAACCTTAACAGAAGGAAACATGGCCTCCTGATCTAGTAAACAAGTTTACTTTAAATGTACATGGATTAAACAATCCAATAAAATGAAAGAGATTGGATAAGAAAACAAAACCTTGCTTATATGCAGTAGTACTATCTATGAATAAACACTGCAAAACAAATGAAAGTGACCTAGCACTTGGTAAGACAGAGGGCCCTTTGGAATTTGAGGAGAAAATGGAACCACAACATACTATTCTCAAGTGGTTTAAAAGAGAAATTAGAATTATCACAGTAGAATTCATGGCTTGCACAATAGAATATTGGCAGAACAGAAAAACTTGAATCTACAATGGCTTACCAAAGAAACAAAAGAGAGGACAACTGATCAGGAATGTAAACACATGGAAGGGAAGGATAATCTAAAAGAAGAAAAGCAAAAGGCAATAGCATTACAAGAAAATATGCTTTCGATTCAAGCAAAATGTACTGATTTTGAAGACAACTTTGATTAGTGCAATAACCAAATATGTGATGATGCATACTACCTACCTCCAGGCAGAGAAGTGATGAACTCAAGATGCAGAATGAGGCATTTACATATACATGTACATGTACATACACACATACACATAGACACATATATGTAATGGATGTTGTCAATTTGGGCATTTATTTTGCTTAGCTATGTATATTTTTTTTACTAGAATTTTTGTGTTTGTTTATTTTTAATGGGGAGGAGGATGGGAGGGGAGAGAAAATCTATTATTATTCATTGAAAAATTTTTTTTAAATTATTTTAAAGGAGTTGGGCTTCCATGATATATGTGATGAATATAAAGAAGCATGGATAGATTTACATGAACTAATGCAGACTGAAGTAAGCAGAGCCCATAAAACAATACACACAGTGACTATAAAAATAAAATGAAAAGAGCATTTACATACCAAAAAATTCAAAGTAAATGTAACAAAATTATAAAGATCAAGCAAGACTCAAAAGAAGAGATATGAGAAGACATCCCCACCTTTCCCCTGAGCCCAGGTGTTACATATTGCACATGTTTTCAAACACTTTTAGTGTATTGATAAGCTGTGGTGACTTTTTTTCCTCCTAAGAAATCTGTCTGTCTGTGTTCATCCTTAGTTTTCGAAGAAGACCATGCCATCAGAGAAATGATGACATGACTTGCACTTGACTTTGTTTTGAGTGAGGGAGGGCTGTGTAAAATCACCAGCCTCCCTTTCCCCTCCTGAGCCATCTGGATCCAGTGACCAGATATTCATCAGGATAACTGGAGAAAATACTATTTAATAAACGGAATGACTCTCTGGGAGAGGGAAAATTAGGATAATCAGATGAAAAATAGAAACTGTCAATAAAAAACATTAAAAAATAAGGATGTCTGTTACTTAGAATTTTTTAAATGATATTCTCTTGAAAGATTTGATATTGCATGTTCAAAACTGTATGCACATACATTTGGAGTGGGGGGGATGGGAAGAGCATAGAAAAATCTGTGATTCTTTTAGTATGGGGAATTTCCTAATGAGTTAACTCCTTACAGATTGACACTTGTTCTTCTTAATGAGTTACCCTGAGTAACTGAGAGGTGAAATCACCTGACCAGAATCAAACAGCTAACATGGAGAATGGAAAGGAATGAGCTTTATTAAGCACCTACTATATGCCATGTTAAATGCTTTATAAATATTACCTCATTTTATCCTTCCAGCAATCCTGTGAGATAGGTGCTATTATTCCCATTTTACAGTTGAAGAAACTGAAGCAAATAGAAATTGAGGTATTTACTCAGGGTCACAGAGTTAATAAGCATCTGAAGCTAGATTTGAACCTGAGTCTTCCTAACTTCAGGCTTAGCACTTTATTCACTTTACCACCTAGCTATCCTAATGCACCAGAGGCAGGACTGGAGTCTAGGGCTTCCATACTCAGAGGCCAGCTCTCTCTATCCCCTATACCAAGCTGACATGAATAAGGTGAATCCTTTTCCCTCAACGCACCCTCCTGAAGTTTTCCTCTCTTACAATTATTAGCCTGACCTTCAAAGGTAGAATCTCACAGTAAAGCTATAACTCCTAAAAACCTTCCTTCAACATGGATCAAGGCCATTTCCCCTGCAGGCCATCAAAGGGATTGAGAGATTAAGAAAAGAATCATTAGGACACTCCTTGGGAGTTCAGTACCTACTAATATTCTCCTGTTTACCTGTGCAATTTTGTAACCTGTCACTATTCTGCCTCAAAGTCCTGAAATATAGAGAAGCTCTTTCCTTATTTCCAAAAATCACAGTAATATTCACGTCAGTCCAAGTGAAGCCACTCTGTAGCATCCTAGGTCCAGGGATTATAGACAACAGATGTCCAATTCCTTTAAAATATTTTTTTAAGATTTTCAATGAACAACAATTGATTTTCTCTCCCCTCTCATCCACCTCCCCATTAAAAGTAAGCAGACCCAAAAAACTGGTAAAAATATGCATAGTTAAGCAAAATAAATCCCCAAATTGGCAACATCCAATACAAATATGCGTGTGTATGTATATATGTATATGTATATGCCTTGTTCTGCATCTTGAGTTCATCACTTCTCTGTCTGGAGGTAGGTAGCACATATCATTACATGTTTGGTCATTGCACTAATCAAAGTTCTTAAGTTTTTTTTATTTTTTAATTTTTCAGATTTCCATTTCCTGATATGCATTTTAATACCATGCTTACCAGTCCTAGAATCTTCTCTTATCATCTAGGAACTGTAAAACTAATATACCCTTGATATATACTAGAGATGGAACCATTTTTGTATATTTTTAAAAAGGAAAGTTGTTGAGCCACCTTTGTTGCTGACATCCTCACCGGGGCACTGACTTTCTCTGGAGGCACTGTGATCCAATCCTTGGCACTATAACCTCAGGGAACCATCTGAAAGTTGCCACTGCAATCATAAAAATAGTCTTTTAATATTTGCAAAATGCTTTACAAATATGATATTTGATGCACACAACAATTCCACAAGGTAGGTGTTGTTATTGCCCACATTTTACAGATGAAGAAACTGAAGAAGACAGAGTTTAAGTTACTTGTCCAGGGACACACAACTAATAAGTGTCTGAGGCCAAATTTGAATTAACATCTTCTCAACTCCAGGTCTAGTGCTCTATCCACTGTACCAGGCTTACATGAATAAGGTGAATCCTTTTCCCTCAATGCAACTTCCTGAAGTTTTCCTCTCCTATGACTATCAGCCTAACCTTCAAAGGTAGAATCTCAAAGGAAAGCTATAACTCCTAGAAATCAAGGCTCTGTAGCCTTCCCACTGCCACCTACCAGCTATGACCTATTCTGAAGTTCCAGCACCTTCCAAAGAGCTTGTGGAGAATCATCATTGGCACTACACCATTCTTATGGTACTATAACCCTCCACTTATCATTTGAGAAGTTACTTCCCTAGTTTTTCAGAGACTACAGGTCTCTGTACTATCCAGAGAACTAGTGTAGACCAAACTTTAAAGGTAGATCCATAAGAACCATAGCAGTCTCTTCCTGCCTCTAGTACCTCTGAGATTTCTGGTGGCTGCAAAGAAGATCTTCCCAAACACCTCATTAGGCCACATGAGTTCTGTGCATGTCCAGAGTTCCCAGATCTAGAGACCTTAACCTTTTTATGTCATGGATGAATACCTATCTAGAGAGGCCTGATGGACCCTCTCTCAGAATAATATTTTTAAATGAGTATTGTCAAATATGAAGGATTATGAAAGAAATAAATTTTATTGAAGTTATCAAAAAATTGATAAACATTGAAATACTGATAAATATTGAAAAACAAATTCACAGATGCCAGGTTAAGAACCCCTGTCCCAAAGTATGGTAATTAGTTGATCACAAAATCACTCCTTTAAGACAGTGATGATATTGAAGAAGACAGGATACAATGAAATAGGTAGAACAATGAAAGGAACTGAGATTTTCTAGCCTGAAGGAAACTTCTGAAGAACTTCCACATTCCCTTCAATTTGGGAATGATTCATTCTTCTCATTTTACTGATTGGGAAACTGAGACTCAGAAAGGTAATAAATTATAAATGCTTGAGGTCCTGTTAGAGGCAGAGCCAGGATTAGCCCCCAAAAATGTTGGTCCCACTCTTTCTGCCACATCATGCTGCCTCAATACAAGTCCCTGGAGATGGAACACCTCCATTGTAGGCTGCTACTTCATCGTAAGAATATAGGAAATTACATGATGTCAGACCTGGAAAGGAATTTAGAGATCATCTCATCCAATCCCTTCATTTTTAACTTGTGAATGCTAAGGACCAGAGAGGTGAAATATCTTGCCCAGAGTCACACAGTTAATTAGGTAGTTAGGAAGCTCCTAAATCGCATTCTAGGGTCCATTATCCTACAACCTGCATTGGGTTATTGGTGTTTGTTCCCCTACATGTTCATATTCCTCCTACCAACAGGTTGGACTGGAATATAAGAACATAAATTGCCACAACACTGCTTCTGTGTTGTGTGTGTACATATATATGTGTGTCTATACACACACACTCATATATTTCAATTAAATGCTTAAAGGACCATGCAGAAGTACACTGGTGAGATAGGAAGGAAAAGAAAGATTGAACACCCTGGATGAGATATGCTCATTTTTACACACAGTTTGATATTGTCAAAAAAAGCCCTGTTTTTGGACTCAAGACACCTATGTTTGAATCTCAGCTCTACCCCTTGATAGCTCTGAAATCCAATCCCATACATTTGTTATGGATGAAAAAAGGCAAAAAGTATTTTTAATTTTAATTTCTACTGCAAAGGAAATGAAATGTACTCTGATAAATAAAAATATTGTGGCAAGAGAATATTCAAAGAGGAGAGAAGCTTGATACAGAAAGACCAATTAAAAGACTATTGTGATAGACCAAGTGAGAGATGATGAAGGCCCAGATTGGGGTAGCTATGAGAAAGGGACTGTTTCAAAAGATACTTTGGTGATAGAATCAATAAGACTTGGCAACTGATTGGATATGGGGGATGAGTGATGGTGATGGATGAATGTAGATTTCTATATCTACCCAAGGACTTTGTGATGTGAATATTACTTATACAATACTAACATATTAGTGTGAACTTTGCACTGTCTTACCCATAGTGGAAACCAGTAGGCTGAAATATATTCCTAATAATCACCTTGGACAAAAAGTGGCATAAAGCTACATAATTCAGGAAATACAGGAAGTAAGAGCAAGGGATAACAGAGGGACAGTCAGAAGACTGCACTAATAACACTGAGAGGAAACCCTTCAACACAATGGAAAAATCCTTTATGGAGGCTCTATGGAAAAATATTAATAAGAATCACACAGAGTGAGAAGGTGCCAATGGGCCAATGAGGGAATACTGACTTCAAAGAGATAGCAGATCCAACTAATAGTGAAATATAAGCTAGAAAAGATGAAAGACGGGCTATTATTTTTAGAGATACAAAGATCTAGCTAACTTTAGGATTAGGGGATTAGTGAATTAGAATCATATTATGTTTTATGCAAAACATTTCATGTCTTATCCCTCTTTAGTGTATTCTGCAAATGTTTTGTGAAAGGAGCTTAGGTTTGTTTTTTGGTTTTTTTTTTTTTTGAGAAATGTTTGCTCCTCATATCAAACAATTTTCTGTGATATGTTTTTCTCAGTCAGCAAAGTTGTATTTGTGCCTTCTCTTACCTTGGCTTATCAACTAAGAACAAG
The DNA here is from genome assembly GCF_028372415.1 of Notamacropus eugenii. Taxonomy (NCBI): domain Eukaryota; kingdom Metazoa; phylum Chordata; class Mammalia; order Diprotodontia; family Macropodidae; genus Notamacropus; species Notamacropus eugenii. The sequence goes on along the minus strand of NC_092873.1, from coordinate 151,625,766 downwards.
TGACTTGTGTCGTTATACCTCACTGAAAATTCAATTATTTGTTCTTTATCAACTTAGTCTCGTTGACCAGAAGTTCAAATGAAATTTGAGGAAGAAAAAAAGATTAGGATAAAGAAAATATTATGTATCACCCTGAATGAATTTTAACAAAAGCACTTTTTCTCCTTCAATCAAAAATTTACATATAAGAAAAATGCAATGAATTACACTAGGGCTATGGGAACTCTGTAGAGAGTAGATAGCCTAGTGCACTGAGACAGGAAAAAATACAGAAGTAGGAAAAGTACTCGAGGGGGATGGAAGCAAAAGCCAAGAGTATTAAGGAAATGAGACTTATCAGTCAGTAAATAAGTTTTTATTAAACCCTTACTGTCACTGTGCTGTGTTGAATACACAAAATGAGGGAAAAGAGAGTCCCTGTTCACAAGGAGCTCACAATCTAATGAAGTATGTACGAATGATCTATGTAGAGAATATATAGGATACAATTAAGAGACATTAGAATTAAGAGGGATTGGGAAAGGATTCCTATAAAAAATGGGAATTTTACTTGGTACTTTAAGGAAGTCAGGAAACAAGAAATGAGAAGGAAGAGCATTCCAGATATGCCTACAGCTGAGATGGAATATCTTCTTCATGAAACAGCAAAGAAACTGGTGTCACTGGGTCAAAGATTGGCAGGTAAAGCATAAGCAGACAAAAAAAATGGGATCACTAGGTTATAAAAAGTTTTGAATGCCAAAAAGAATTTTGCACATGATTCTGGAGGTGATAGGGAGCCACTGGAGTTTATTGAATATAGGAATGACATGCTTAGACTTGTGCTTTAGGGTAATCATTTTGGATACTGAATAGGGGATGTATTATAATGGAGAGAGACTTAAGGCAAGCAGACACATCACCATGCTGCTGCAATAGTACAAGGATAAGGTGAAGAAGGCCTAAAGCAGGGTGGTGACAGTGTCAGAGGAAAGAAGAAGGTGTATTTAAGAAATTTGTAAAGATGGAATTGACCAGCCATGGCAAAGACAGGATATGGAATGTAAGAGCTAGTGAGGAGCTGAAGATGTCATCTAGGATGGAAACAGGGGGGATACAGTAATAGGGAAGAGTGGGAGGAAGACTTAGGGGGAAAGATAATGAATTCAGTTTGGGACATACTGAGTTTACAATTCCACTGGATATACAATTTGAGATATTTGAAAGGTAGATGGAGATATGAAATTGAAAAACAGAAGAGAGATCAGGGCAGGATAGGTATATTTGAGGATCACCAGCACAAAGATGGTAGCTAGATTATCCATGGAAGCTGATGAGATCACCAAATAGTGTGGAAGGATAAGAAAAAAGCCCAGGACAGAACCTTAGGGGCTATCTATGATTACAGGGTACGACTTAAGTGAATATCCAGCAGAGGAGATGGAAAAGGAGCAGTTTGATAGGTAGGAAGAAGAGCAGGAAAGAGTGGTGTCCCAAAAACCTAGAGAGAAAAGAGCATCAAGAAAGAAATGATCAGTTGCGTCAAAAGATTCAAAGAAATTGAAGAGAATAAAGACTGAAAAAGGCCGATAGACTTGGCAATTAGGAGATCAGTGGTAACTTTGGAGAGAGCAGTTTCAGTGGAATAATGAGGCTGTAAACTGGATTATAAAGGGTTAAGAAGAGAAAGTGAAGAGGAAAAGTGGAGGTGCCTATTGTAGACCAGCATTTTCAAAGAGTTTAGCCACAAAGAGGAGACGAGATATAAAATGATAACGGAGATGGAAGGATCGAGGGAGAGGTGTTTTGAGGATAAGAGAGAGATGAGTATGTTTGTAGGCAATACAGAAGGAGCCCCTTGGGTGAGGATACTAGTGAAAAACTGTTTTTAGCATTGCTGTGACTAATAGCACCAACAATGAATCACTAAAATCGATTGATTGCCAAGAAGCAATTTAAAAGGCATCATGCATGACTAATATCTTTATTCCCCACAGAATTCTGTAAAATATAAATAATAAACTTTATTCTAAGGCATGGATTTTTATTTCCAGAAGGCAGTCATTAAGTACCACCACTAAAGTTTGTTCTATGGTAGGACAATTTACTTCTGGGACTTTCAAATAATTTGCCTGGCTCAGCTCTACCAGATGAGTTACATCTGCAGACAGTCTCTTGCTTACTACTGTTAACCCTCTCAATGGCAGATATTGTGTCAGAAGAGGACAGTAGATCTAAAAATTTTCTATTCCAGCAGGAGTTGTGGTATTCCCTTTAAAAAAATCCCTCTCAAGTCCCTTGGATGCATACTCGGCACAAGATCTATCCTATTTAGTTTATGACTGAATTAACATTTGGAAACGGTATTTGAAATTCACTAAATACCACAATCACAGAATTCAGCAATGGAAGGGATCTTTAACCACCATCTAGCCCAATCTATACTTAATAAAGAATATCACCTACAACACACTCATTGCCTGAAAGTTTTCAGTGAGGAGTGACCCACCATGTCTCATTTCAGCCCTTTCCACTCTGGAATGGTTTTCACTATAGGAATGTTTTCAAACTTAAATTTGCTTTACAACTTTCACAATCAATTTTTCCTTCTTTTTTATTGTTACCTTCTTTGGCCAAATAGAACAAGTCTCCAAGATGTGCTAGAGCCCACTGGTTAGGACTCTTGAGGATAAATAGTTAAATTTTTAGTGAGAACATTTACACCTCAGAAGATAACAAACACTGTGAAGCAGGGCTTGAATCATTGCTTTGTTGATTGCCTAGAGATTTAATCAAGTGATGGAGAAAGTGTCAATAAGGCAAATTAAACTTAAAAGTGCGTCCTACATACAGTTTTTTGGATAGCCGCTTATTAAATATTTACCAGCACATCCCTGAGTCTAATACTTTTTCCACATAAAATTCTTTCAAGTATTTGAAGATTCTTCTCTTTCCTAGGCTGCACATTCCAGGTTTCTTTGGCCATTCAGGATATAGCATGGACTCAATGGCTTTCATCATCTTAATTGCCTTCCTCTGAATGCTTTGCAACTGATAGAAGTCCTGTAGTATCCATAAATGAATGCAATACTCCAGATATGTTCTAACCAGGGCAGAGTATAATAGGACTATTATTTCTTAATTCTTAGAAGCTATACTTTCTTTCATTTAATTCAAGATTGTATTTGAGCCCTTGGCTGCCGTTGCTGGATGGAGTTTGTTGTCCACTAAAGCCCCTAGATTTCTTCCAGAGAAGCTTCTGGTTAATCATTTCTCTTATAAAGTTGATTCCTTCATTGTAAGATGTTATAATTATTCAAAAAGAAATTCATATTATTCAATTTAGTCTAGTGTTTAAGCCAGCAAAGATATTTTTGGTTCCTGACTTTCTCACCTAGTATATTAGCTAGCCTTCTCAGCTTTGTTTCATCTATAAATCTGTCGTATTAGTTGCCTGTATCTTTATCTAAGTCATTGATAAAAATGTTAAAGAGCACACTAAACTGACACTAAACCATTAGTTTGGTTAGACAGACTCCTTGGGTCTGTCCATTTGACCAGCTTTGAATTCCTCTAAGCATACTATTATTTTCTAGCCTATAACATGTCATCTTTTCGATAAGAATAGCAAGAAATATATTATCAAAGATTTCGCTGAAGTATAAATCAACTATATACATTTCCCTTATCTGCCAATCATGTATCCAAAAAAACCCATAATATTAGTCTTATATCTCTTGTTGATGAAACCACACTTGTTCTTAATGACCACCCCTTTTATTTTCTACATGTTCATTAACCATCACTTTGATAATAGCTTCTAGAATTCTTCCAGAAATCAAAGTGAAGTATTTCAGACTCTTATAGAGTCATTGCACTTTAGTGTTTATCTCCCATCTTCTGTACCTATTTTGTTCTTTTTACAAAAATCAAAGTTAATTTGTGAGGCCTGTGTGAAGTTATATTGCACTCTTCAGATAAATCTCATTCTTTATCCCTCATCTAAAGTGTTTCTCTTTGCAGCTTCATCATTTAACCCTTGAAAGTTTTTCATCATCCTCTGTCTGACTTCCCTTGTAGAATTTTAGTCTATGTAGAATGTAATCTATTTAGGTCCTATGTATTCTTTCTCTGAACCCTTTGAAATCTACATTCTCCACATCAAAGGTACATGTCAAACTGCCCAGCTTCCCTCTTCTTCTCTAACACATCATTCCTGCTCTAGCAGTGAATTCTTCCTTGTTGGTGAGAATTGGATCCAAAATACAGTGATAAGCTTTTTCCAAGACATAGAATGTTTCATTAAGTCTGGAAGACATGTTCATTAAGGGGCTATAGTAAGCAGTTTTCTCCTGGGTTTCCCAGGAAACTTGACCAGTTTGACTATACCAGATGAGTTACAGTTGTGGACAGGCTTCTGCTCTCCCCTGCTGTCTCCTGAATGGGAAGTAGCTAAGAGTCAATTAAATTGGAAAAGAATTTATTATGAACTGTTCCTTTTCACTGATAAGATAGCTCAAGCAAAGAGACTGTAACAAAGAAAAGATACCGGATTAAAAATGTACCAGCATGGTTCAAGAGGATAGTTGTTGAAATCCAGTTCCCTCATCTTGGTGGAGAGCTAAAGAGAGGAGTTTAAATGTGATCCTAGAGTCAACAGGAAACCAATGGGGTTTATTGAATTGGGGAATCAGATGGTCAGATCTGTGTTCAAGAAAAATTGCTTTGGCAGCTGCATACAGAGAAGAGAGGAAGTAGGGAGAGACTTGAGGCAGACAGACTAATTAGGAGTCTGTTGCAATAATCTAGATGGTTGGTGACAAGAACTTGAACTAAGATAGTAACTGTGTGAGTGGAGAGAAGGAAGGAATCAAATGCTATAAATTTTGTGGAGGTAGAAGTGGTAAGGACTGATGACTGATTGGGCATGTGGGGTGAGTGAGAATGAGGAGCAGAGAACAGTGTTGAAGCTATGATGACTAGAGAAGTCAAAGTGACTGACAGAAATAAGAAAGTTGGGAAGAGGGGAGGATTCAGGGGGGAAAATTAAGAGTTCAGTTGTAGATGTGTTGAGTTTGAAATGTTTCTGGGACATCCATTTTGGAATGTCCACTAGTTAACTGGTGATGTGAGACTGAAGCTCAGGGTAGAGATTGGGGCTGGCATACACATCTTTGAATCATTTACATAGCAATGATAGTTAAATCCATGGTAGCTAATGAAATTACCAAAAAAGAGAATATACAGAAAGAAGGCCTTGGAAAGCATTGGAGTATTGGAAATATATATATATATATATATATATATATATATATATATACATATATATGTATATATATATATATGTATATATATATATATGTATATATATATACATATATATGTATATATGTATGTATGTATAAAATGAATGGCGTTGGAGAGTATCTTAGATAGTGTGTGCTGTTAAGAGGCATAATATAGAACAGCCACAAAAAGAGACTTAAGAGTGATCATTCAGATAAGAGAAGATCTAGAAGAAGTCAGTGTTTAAAAAAAAAAAAAGGATAGTGTCCAGGATGAATGGGTGGTCAGCAGTGTGAAATGAAACAGATAGTTCAAGAATGATCTAGACTGAGAAAAGGCCATCAGATTTGGCAGTTAAGAAATCATTACTGTCTTTGGAGCATTTTCAACTGAATGATGAGGTCAGAAGTCAGATTGCATAAGGTTGAGGAATGAATGAAATGAAGAAAAGTGGAGGCAGCAAGGGTAGAAAGCTTTTTCAAGGACTGATAACCAAATGTCCAGTCTGCTAGTGATGAGCCTCTGTCTTTGTTTAGTTAGGCCAGACATGGACAATAGGCAAAGTCTATTGTTGGGCTCAAATATGAAGGCTTTTTAGTTTCATAAGACCCTCTAGATTTTTTTTATTCCATTAGCATAACCCTCAAGAACCTAGGGTTACCTCCATATCACACAGAGGAAATAGACAAGGACATTTGTGGAGAATAAGATTCCATAAGAAAAAGTTGTCAGCTTTCTTACTTGGATACTTCAATGGATTTATTATCTCACTGATGTGGGCATTCTTTCTGGTCATGAGGATCTCCCACTCATGCTTTTCTTTCCTGTGTGTGACTCTTGCCCATGCCCTCCTACAGATTCATCACAAGAAGTCCACCTAATGTGCTTGGAACCTTCCTCTAGATCAAAAGTTCTTAACCTGTGGACTATAGACCCTGAAAGAGATCAGTGGACAGATTTCAGGGTGTCTGCAAACTTGAGTGGAGAAAAAAATAATATCTCTATTTCAATATAATTGGCTGCCTTTGCAACTTTCCATACTTTATTTTATTCATTTAAAATCATTATTCTGAAAAGAAGTCCATATACATCACCAGAGAGCTAAAGGAGTCCATGACACAAAGCTAACAAACCTTGGTTTAAGTGTTCCAGAACTGTGTGGCTACAAATACAGCATGAAGACTGACCACCAGTTATCCTTTGGTCTTCTGGTCTTGACTTGTTTCTCTCTGGTCACATGCTTCTACTATATAGAAAAGGTGTTTCACAGTAATCAAGAATCTCTCACTTGTAGTCCTAACAAGACTCATTATGCTAGACAAAATAAGTACAGCAATACACCTTCCATCTGATATGCCTGGGGAAGGTGTTTGCAGCTTAATAATATCAAGGTCTATGAGGTTCAATAAGTGCAAACTCATCTAGACTGAAGATTACCAGGGAAGCTTTTGAGTGAAATAGCCCTGAAAATAGAGACTGGAGAAGGAAAACATGAGGCCAAGAGGAACTACTTGTAATCTTTACAACACCACTTAAACATACTATTGAGTGTTTCTCAATCGACAACTTTTACTGAGCTCCTCTTATGCACCGGACATTGTCTAGGCACTTGGGAAGTTATAACATTTCAAAGATATTTCTGGGCCAATTTCTATACACTAGAATAATTTCACAACCATATATATGTTAACAAAGGACTGAGGACTTTGACACTGGCACATGGACAGATCCCATTCATTTGCTCAATTGATGCAACCTCTCCAAAAGAAGTATGCTGGGGAACTGAATTCTGAGAGAATCATGATGATTTATAAGGTAAAGTATGCCTTAGAAAGAATGTGGAACATGTATGGATATTATATACCTTGTTCTGGTTGGTTACTACGTGGTTAATAGGGACCTTTTTCTGTTGGCAATGTAGCCATAACTCTTGGTATCTTCAAAAAGGACTGTCATCATTAGTCACCTCTTCTTTATGTATTTGAATCTGAGCCTGCTTGGTAATTCTATTTACTCACACCATCCAGCATGAAAATATGCTGTCATAGGAGAAGGCTTCTCCTCTGCTCTGAGGCCATGAGGTCCCTGAAGCCGTATTTTTGTTCACCCTCTTCCATTCTGGATAGGAGTGATATCTCCATCACCTTCCTTGGCATCCTGTTATTCCAGGAAAGATTTTGCAACCAGTTCAGCATTGATGCCCTGAGGAACAAGGAATGACCTTCTGGACTCACACTGTAAAGGACACTACAGAATCCCCCCAAGAGTGACTGAGGCAAAAGAAGAGGTGGTTGTCGCAACTTACTGAAAGGACTTTTTGAATGCCTCTGAAGTCAGTCAAAGAGACCCTCTTCTTCACTACATGGTTAACCAACTAGAACTAGTTGCAGACTATCTACACATGTTCTGTGGTCTTTCCAAGGCAGTTGTGTTATACATCACAATTCTCCTGGGAGCACACTCTCTAGTTTCCCCCACATGAACAGGTCACATCAGCCAAGCAAGTTAATGGTGTCTGCTCATGAGCCAGAGTCCCCTTATATGAGCTTTAAAGTAGAGGAAAAAAGGTAGACATATCACAGGATGATGTTCTTTTTCCAAATTCACTTTATCAAAAAGGTTAAAGCATAATATAAAAAATTGCAAGTTCATTTAAGGAAATTGATTTAAAATCCTTTGCTTGATAAAATGTTAGCTCCCTGAAGGCAGTAACTATTTTATTTTTGTCTTTATATCCATAACACCTAACACAGTAGCTGGCAATTAATAAATGCCTATTGAATAATCTCTTATCTTTATTTTTATGAGTGATGGTTTTCTGGAAAGACAGGATGAGTACATTAAGAAATACAGATTATGCAAAAACAAAAGATATCAATTTTTTGTAAAGAATTACTAACTGGAGAAAGCTAAGTTTTTCACACAGAAAAAAATCAAATCATATTATAAGAACTTTTGAATCTGCTTAGAAAGAACAATAAAAACAAAAACAAAAAAACTCAACTTTAAAAGAAAATGAAAATTACTTGGTCAATTTAATTATTTGTGCCCCCCATCAGCTAGCAAAATTGAGTGAAAAATATATTTAAATTGTTGGTCACTTAAGAAAACTAAAAAAATTATAAAATTTGGGTTATATGCACCAAACTCAGGAGATGAATAGGAAATGAAATGATAACTAGATATTCTAGTACATTAGTTTAATAATACAAAATACCTTGTATCTTATCTCATACATTTAACAAGAATAGAAATGTCTAAATAAAGGTATGTTTACACATTTGCTGAGAATACTCACACTTCCTGAACCTTAATTAGCATGCAATGTATAAAACATTTTTTTTCACTACCCAGATCAGCCTGTTTGAAATTGGGATAAGTCCAGGGAGTATAAAATCAAGTCGAAAAGAAAGCATACTTTGGATAATGCCGATTTTTGCTTATTAAGTACATCTCTCTCGCCTGCATAAAATTGGATTATGCTGAAGGAAATGTGAGCCTTAAAAATTTAAAGTAACAAAAAAAAAACGAAAGCAGTTACACCAAAGTTAATATTTTGTGCTGGAGAAAGAACATGCTGCATATGGAATTTAAAGAAAACATGGATCATTTATATAGTGAACCAAGAAGCTGTCTCTTTGCTTTAAAACCCAACCAAACCAAAATCTCTTTTGCAATTTCAAGCATTACTATTATCAAAAAGTACCCGCTGTGTGTTAATGAAGCAATAGATAGGACCATGTGTACAACTCACCTTCATGCCACTTAAGCACTGATTCTAGTATCGAACACCCCTAAGGAGGCTTCCTGTAGACAAGCACCAGTACATTTCTGTGACAACCAAGAGAAGTCTGATCTTGCATTCAACACGATCTCAATCAGCTCTCCTTCACAAAACTTTGCCTTCCTCCCACCTCCAGTCCCATTAACTCAGATGGCCCCTAAAGCAGTTATGGCTTTGAGAGAAGGCTATCCTCTGAACCAGCGAGTCAGTTTTGATAGCAAGAATGACAACTCCATGTTCTCAAAACACTGTTGTTCGGAGAGAATAGACTGAACTAGATGTGATCAGGAGACGGGTATTGTGACTTTAAGTTACTATTTCATTGTTGCCTCTTCAAGGTATTCTTCTAATATAGAAGAGAGAAAACCTTACACACTATGATTTGGTCACTTTAGAAACTTGATGCAATTCAATTAATATTAAACTGCAGTAACTTCAGAAAGTATAGGACACTGTCTCAGGCATTCTAAGTCAACCCCCATCTTTGGGGTGCTTCTGATATTTTTTCACAGAGGGTCTGCTGGCATTTTTTTTCTTTTTTATCCCAAGGTCATGTGTACTATGCCATTGTGTCCTATGTTAGGATAGTGGACAACAAATCTGTTTATCTGTCTTTTTCCCATTATCTTGAGTTTTCCTTTTCTCAAACGTATTTTATTCAATGGATATAACAAAATTTAGGCATAAAGGCTCTCTAGCAAAATGTCTTCCATGCATGTTAAATTCATGTAAGATTCTTTAACAGACATGGCAACAAATAATTGATCCTCTCATTCAAAGGTTCTTAGCTTTTTTGTGAGCCTTGGACTGCTTTGGGAGTCTGGGGAAGACTAGGAGCCCTTTTTCAAAAAAAAATCTTGTTAATGCATAAAATAAAATACATAGGAAGAAAATACAAAAGGAAGCAAAGGTTAGTTAAAATAAAAATATAATTTTTTTCCCACTCAATCTACAGGCCCCCTGAAATCTATCAATGGATTCTTTGGGAGCTCCACAGACTCCAGGTTAAGTATTTATATTCCATTTATTGAAATCAAGCATGGCATAAAACAGAGAGATGTACATTCCTCAACAATCTTTCCTAGTCCCAGGTAGATTACCATTATAGAGTCCAAGCCCTCTTAAGACAGCTTCCTCATGGATGGTGATGCTCTCTAGATGCTTCTGTCTTCAGATGACATTGTGCTGGTCAAATCAGGCTCAGGATCATTGAATAAATGAGATCTGCAACCATTCAGAAGAGGTCAGTGAAATAAGAAGAAGAAGAATATTTATTGTCTAGGCTAAGATATACCATTGAATAGACAGCCAGACCCTGCATGTGGAAACAAGCCATGTGCTGAATTAAGTAGGAAAAGAAAAGCATGAGCTGGATTACATTTGAGATAACTGTATTTTCGACAACCCTCACTTCTCCATACAACTAAAAACCATCTTTATAATATCATTATTCTTCTGGTAATTCTGGATGAATTATGGAATACTATGATTTCCAAAAAATCAAAACACATGTCACCCAAAGGGCAACAAAGATATACATGTGTGTGCATGATTAATAAGTGTTTACTGACTTGCCGAAAAAAATAAATTAAAGTCTTTTCAACTCCAGGATTCTATGAATATCTGTTATTTGAATACAGATAGGTAACTGGACATTGAGGGAGAAATGTTGGGTTTAGAATCAGAACACCTGGGAAGGAATCCTCTACCTGTCACATTAGTTGGATAACCTAGAGAGGTTACATTGCTTTACTAAGTCCCAGTTCCCTCATTAGTAAAGATAAAAATACTTACAACTGTCTTATACTTGGTTGTGGTGAGGAAAAGTGCTTTGTAAGTCCTAAAACTCTAGCGCAGGGGTGAGGATCCTGCACTCTTGAGGTGACATGTGGCCCTCTGGATCCTTAAGTGTGGCCTTTTGACTGAATCCAAATTTTACAGAACAAGTCCTTTTATTAAGAGGATTGTTTTAAGTTTTTATTTATTAAAAGGATTTGTTCTGTAAAATTTGGATTCAGTCAAAAGATCGTACTTTAGGATCCAGAAGACCACATGTGGCCTCAAGGCCACAGATTCCCCACCCCTGCTTTAGAAAATGTGATTTATTATTCAGTAATATCATAAGATCATAGATGGGGTGTAGAGTGTGTTCAGGGAGGACCAGTACCTTTGGTATGATGGCTGCCGAGCCCTTTTTGGAGCTCTTTCCACCTTTGGTGTCCACCTGTTCAACCTAACTTTCACCTGTGGATCCAAGAAACCTATGGTGAATCACAACTACTCAGTGCTGATGGAGCCACATTGATTAATGATAAGGACATGAACCTAGAGAGATGGCCTGAACACTTCCATAGAACTTCCAACTGAAGAAGAGGTTTTTGAGGGCCATTAGGCTTCTTTCATGTGGCAAAGCACCTGGTGCTGATTCTATTCCAGCTGAGATTTACAAGGTAGGGGGACCATTGCTCATATAAAATCTGACTGAAATTTTCCAAGTTATATGGTAAGAGGAGGTTATCCCCTAGGAGTTCAAGGATGCCTCCATTGTCCATCTCTATAAAGGTAAAGGAAATAGATCGTCTTGTGACAATCACAGGGTGGGTCTTTCTCTTAGTCATTGCTGGCAAAATTCTTGCTAGAGTCCTCCTTAATAAGCTGATCCTTCACCTGGAAGATGGTCATTCATATACCTGAGCGCCAGTGTGGCTTCAGAAAGAGCTGAGCAACAGTCGATATGGTGTTTGCTGCCTGACAACTCCAGGAGAAATGCCAGGAGCAGAACAGAGGTCTGCACACAACACTTGTAGATCTGACCAAGACCTCAGACACTGTAAGTCATGAGGGTTTATGGAAAATTATGTCAAAATTTGGTTGCCCGGAGAAGGTCATCAATATTGTATGTCAATTTCAAGATGGCATGTTTGCCTGGGTTCTGGATAGTGAACATTACTCTCATGCTTTCCCAATCACCAATGCAGTGAAATAGGTCTGTGTGCTTGCTCTCATGCTTTTAGCATGATGTTTTTAGCCACGCTGTCAAATGCTTTCAATGAGGATGAACATGGCATCAAGGTCAATTACCGTACTGATAGTAAGTTCTTCAATTTGAAAAAGCTACAAGCCAAGACCAAAGTGAAGGGAGTGTTGGTGCATGGTTTTCTTTTGCAGATGATTGTGCACTCAATGCAGCCTCTGAAGCTGAGATGCAACAAAGATCCATTCTCTGCTGCCTGTGCTAATTTTGGCCTAATAATTAACACTAAGAAAACACAGGTGTTCCACCAGCCACCATCACACCTTCCATATGTGGAACCATCAGTTACAACAAATGGAGAAGTTTTGAATGCTGTGGATAAGTTCACTTATTTTGGGAGTGTACTTTTAGGGATGTACACATTGACAATGAGGTTGATACACGCATAGCCAGAGCTAGCTCAGTGTTTGGGAAGCTCTGAAGAAAAGTTTGGGAGAGAAGAGGTATTAGAATGACTATCAAACTGAAGGTCTACAGAGCCATTGTGCAGACCTCATTGTTGTATGCCTGTGAAACATGGACAATCTACCAGCACCATGCCAGGAAACTGAATCGCTTCCATTGGAACTGTCTTAGGAAGATTCTGAGGATCACCTGGCAGGATAAGGTACCAGGCACTGAAGTCCTAGCTCGAGCTGAACTGCCAAGCATTCAAACTATGCTTCAGAGAGCACAACTTCAATGGGCTGGTCACATTGTTATATGTAAAATGTATGCTTGACAAAAAGACTATTTTATGAACTCACATGGGGCAGGTGATCGCATGGTGGTCAGAAGAAGTGGTACAAAGACATTCTCAGGGTCTCTCTCAAGAACTTTGGATTTGACTGTGCAACATGGGAGACACTGGCACCCGACCACTCAGCATGGTGTGCCCACATCAGAAAAGGTGCTGTGCTCTATGAGCAAAGCCGAATTGAGACAGCAAAAAGTAAACATAGGATGAACAAATTTGGGATATCCACCCCAAATATTCACAGGGACTATCTGTGCTCAACCTGTGGTAGAGCATTCTGAGCTCATATTGGTCTGTTCAGCCACAGCTGGACACACTGAAACTTCACTTTATCATGGTGATGTCATTTTTGTCCTCTTTGAAGATGAAGAACAACAACTACCAAGATCATAGGTTGAAGGCTAGGAGATACTTTAGAGGTCACATAGTCCAATATGTTTATTTTACAAGTGAAGAAACTGAGGCTCAGAGCGGCTAAATAATTTTTCTAAAGTTTAACAGATTGTGAGTAGTAAGCCAGAGTTCAAATCCAGGTCCTTTGACTCCAACAGAATAGAGGCTAGGCTAGGCTGTTCTTTTTTCCTGCCCTATTTCCTTTTGGCACCAACAATTACTGTCTCAGAGTATCTGCATCTGGTTGCTTTGCCAAACCTCAGCTCACAGTGTCTTCATCATATCCCAAGTTCCTTCTAAATCTTTTGCTCGACTCCTCAGCAACCTGGAAATCATCTCTAGCCCACACAGAGTTCTTTGTCCTACAGCATTATAGGGGGAGATTTGAATCAATCAAATCAATCAAAGCATTTATTGAGACCAGGCATTGTGCTAGACTCTGGAAATGAAAGGACGAAAAATAAGGCATTGTATATAGTAGGTAGATGACTGGACCTCTAGGCAGGAAGACCTGGCTTCTAATCGCACTTGGAACACTTATTACAGCATGACCCTGGACAAGCCTATTAACTTCTCCAAGCCTGTTTTTTCATCTGTAAAATGAAGGGGTTGGACTCAGTGACCTCTAGGATTTATTTTAACTGTAAATCTATGATATTGTGAAACACTCCCTGCCTTCAAGAGTCAAATTTGTAGCCTCTATGAGTATCAAATGATTATTATAATAATTAGTTACTTTTTAAATTTTGTATTTATTTCATTTTCCATTTATGGAATAAAACAAACATTTCCATAATACATTATAATATTTTTAAAATTTTAATTTTTAAAATTTTAATTAAAATTAAAATTTTAATTTCATTAAATTAATTAATTAATATTATTTTATTTTTATTCATTTATCTATTTATTTAATTAATTTAAAAATTTAAAATTTTTTAAAATTTTAGATTTTTAAAAAAAATTTAAAAAATCAGATATGTACAATTTGTTATTCCTTTTAATTATATAATAAAGTCATCATGTAAATTTTTTTCCTCCCCCATATATGGCTACCATTATATGCAAATATGCATGTACAGTTATCCCTTCCACATCTTGCAGTTAGGGCACACCCTCACCATGATCTAGAAAATCCATGCAAAATTTTTGCCCTTCCCTTCATACCAAAGAAGAAGTCTGAATTTTTCCTTTTTCTTTTATAGGGTGTTTACAATACCTTGTTGTTAAATTTGAGTTAAGTATTTGGTCACAGGTTCTGTGTCATCTGCTGGCCTTCACAAGTTGTCTCTGGCTTCTGCAAAACTCCCCCCAAATTTCCCATTTAATTTCTTATGCCAACCTGAGACATATTGAAACTGTGATGGGGAAAGTTGTGATGTGAAAGGGATAACTGTATATGCAAAATCATTCCATATATACTTCTATTTATCAGTTCTTTTTCTGGATGCAGATAGCATCTTCCTTCATATGTCCCTTGTAATTAATTTAGGTATTTGTAATAGTCAAAAAGCCTTATTTGCTCAAAGTGTTCTTAAAACAATTCTGCTGTTACTGTATACAGCATCTTCTTGGTCCTGCTCATTCCATTCTTTATTATATATTTTATACATACATTATATATTTCTAATATGCACTCATGAGTTATTTGGTAATTTTAGATTAGTGTAAAGAAAAAAGTAATGTAACTTTCACCTGTTTTTGTTGGGATTGGAAGTTCAAATCCGTGTGGACGGTCTCGGGCGGGTAAAAGTGGGACTTCTAAATCTTAGAGTCTTACGAGGCCCTCCATGAACAGCGGGGATTCGAGAAGGTCAGACTGAGCTAGCTCGGCTAGCTTGGGTATTTCCGCCTCTCCCCGGGAGATACGTGATGGGTGGAGTCTCCCTGCCCTCGAGGTCATCCCAGATCTGGGCACACTATTGTTATCTAACAGCACGGTATTCAGATGCAAACTGTGCGGCTGAAGGTTAAGTAGGATTGAGGAAGCCTGAAAGCTCTCTTAGCATGTGAGGAGCCAAGAGGACAGTAGGCTCCGCTTCTCTTCTTTCCTCTCTCCCCTCCCCCTCTCTCCCCGCTTGTACTTCTACTTCCAATCCCTTAAGATCTTAGCCTCCTTAGGAAATCTCCCCCTCTTCCTCCTAAGGAAGACCCCCCTGCACTTGTAACCGAGACCCTGAAATAAAGCTCAATCCTTGTTCGACTCTGGAACGTCCTTTCTCTCATATGAGCATCCGGTTTTGGCCAACCGAAGACCTCGGAGATGAGGTAAGAAGACTCGGGTAGCCCACACAGGCCTCTAGGCTTGGCATGTTTTTGTAGTGGATGTCTTTAATAGAAGACGTACACATTACACAGTCATATTAAGACACCATGGTTGACCTATTACACAATAACAACAAAAAAGGAGTCGGGAATGTGGGGAAGTGGGATGGGGAAGTGGGATGGGAAAGGTTGCTAAATAGGCTAATACACAGTTATTAGCCTGACTATCAGGTAAATACATAAATCACAGAATTTCCAGGTAATTAAGGCATTTTTCATAAGAAAGATTTCCCTTGAGGTCCTAGTTAAATAAGACACTGAACTCCAGGTCTTCAAAAGACATGATGACAATTCATTTTAGATTGAAACATCCATGTGACTATGGGATGATGACATCCTCTTGACTGACATTTGCTCCTCAAGCCCCCTTCAACCTGGCTGCTGTCCCTATGAACCTACTGAGATCATCATTGGAGACCTACTCTCCAATGTCTAATGGCCTCCTAGCTGTCAAATGCAACTGCTCTTCTCAGTTTTTATCCTACTTGATCTTTCTCCAGTACTTAGAACTTTTGTATGGAAACAACTCTTCCTCCAATCCACCTCTAAGAATCCTTTTCCTTACTTAGCTCTCTGCAGAAATACAATGATCTAAGACAGTTCCAAAGACTTCTGATGGAAAATACTATCCACATCCAGAGAAAGAACTGTGGAGTCTGAAGGCAGATCAAAGCATACCATTTTGTCTCTTTTTTTGTTTTTTCTTTTTTGTGGTTTTTCCCTTTTGTTCTGATTCTTTTTTCACAACGTGACTAAAGTGGAAGCATGTTTAATGTGATTGTACATATATAGCCTATATCAGATTGCTTGCCCTCTTGGGGAGGTGAGAGGGGAGGGAGAAAAAAATTGGAACTCAAAATCTTATAAAACTGAATGTTGAAAACTATCTTTACATGTAACTGGAAAAAATAAAATGCTATTAAATGTGTGAGAAGGGAGGAATCATTTTCCTTCAGGCTGAGATCAGATACCACCTCCTACATGAAGTCTTTCCTGTCTCCTCAGTTGTTAGTACTCTCTACCTCTGAAAATTACCTTATGTTTACCTTGCTTCTGTGCATGTCAGGTACCCCAGTAGAATGGAAGTTCCTTGAGGACAGGGACTGTCTTTCTTTTTGTCTTTGTAGTTCCAAGGCCTAATATAGTTCCTTGCCTAAGGTTGATGAATGTTTCTCGAATTGGATTAAATTGACTTCTGCTTAATATTTTCGCCTTTGGCGTCTCTGATCTATCTGACCCCTTTTCAATCTATTTTGCTGATTTTTCTAACTCCTCCTACCCTTAGGTGTGGGTTACTTCTGAAATTCCATCCTTGGCTTTCTTTTCATCATAATATTCTCTTCCTTAACAACATCATCCATCCCCATAGATTCAACTAGACTAGAATAGAAAAGCATCAGTAATCATTTATGGGCCAAACTCAGTATTAAGTGCTGTAATAGAGATAAAAAATTGAGACAGTTTCAAGTCTCAGAGAGTTCACATTCTAATTTGGAGAGTCAATATGTAGGAAGGTTCAGCTGTAGAACAGAAGTAAAGACCCAGTGGTTCTCAAGGTGCACTACTTGGAAGGGCAGATCTTGTGAGATCTTGGCAGATAGAACTGAGGCAAGGAAGGTTAATGGAAGGAGGTTAATGGATGCCATCTCAGATGGCTCTCAAACCTATAATTCCACTCCCATGTCTCTCCCCAAATTCTCCACTTATATTTACGATCAAACCTTCCAACTTCAACATGTCTAAAACAGAAGGAGAGGGTAGAGAAAGGAAAGGGAAGGCGATAAGCATTTAAATGGCACTTACTATGTGTCATAGACTGCGCTAAGCACTTTAAAAATATTATCTAATTTGATAACAAATCATCTTCCTGTCCAAGCTACTCTTCCTCCTAACTTACCCCTTTCTGTGAACATGACTGCCATTTTCCCAATCACCGAAGTTCAAAAACTGGGAGTCTTCTTTAACTCTTTCTTCTTCCTCACCTACTACATCAAACCAGTCACCAGGTATTGACTCTGGCCACAATTTCACTTACTTTTCATCTCCATTGTCACTACTTTCATTCTCTTGCCTAGATTATTGTAGTAGCCTCCAAACTTGTCTTTCCTCCTCTCTCTTCCATCTCTGTTCCATCTTCCATAACAATGCCAAAGTCATCTCCCTAATGCACAGGCTGAATAACCTTACACTTCTGTTCAAAAACTTTGAATGGTTTCCAGTTGTCTATCAAATAAATTACAAACTCTCAGTCTCTAATTTGAGAAGCAAACCACAACTTGATTCCAACCTACCTTACCTCAGACTCTGCTCCATTCATACACTCAGTGCTGTAGCCTGACTGATTTTATCCTGCCAATTCAGAGTACTACCTCCTTAATGAATCCTTCCCTGACTCTCTGAGTTAGAAATGAAATGACCTCCCAGCCCACATCCCACTTCCCTTTAAATTCTCAGTGTACTATGTTTGATTTCTCTTATGAATTCAGGTATATTCTCATTTATACTACAATTATACAAATGACAAGACACCTAAATTCACATTACAGCTATAGAGACAGTATTTATGTGATTGGTAAGAGGGCATGATTAGGAATCAGGAATAGTCAAGTTCAAATCCAGCCTGTGACACTTAGTAGCTGTGTGACTTTGCAAATTATTAAACTTCTCAGTATTTCAGGCAACTTTCTGGAACTTTCTCTTAAATCCTAGGTAGTTGCAATCTGCATCAGTGATAGGAATTCTCAATCATCTAATCAAGCCATAAGCATGTATTAAGTGCCTACTATGTGCCAATTGGGCTGGGGATAAAAAGACAAAAAAAAAATCTTGGCTCTCAGGGAGTTTACATTTTATTAGAAGAAACAATATATGCATGTGTGGGGGAGGGAAAACACGAACCCCCTTACTCAAATTGACTGCTCAGAGGCGTCTCAAGGTAAAAACAGAAAAATCTCATTTATTCAGTTCTCACGAGAAACCGGGAGGTCCCTTCACCAGTAAAGCTGGAGTAGGGAGGCGCCTTACAAAAGCAGAATGGCAATTATATAGACCCTGTGTGGGATGGCTCAGGTCCCTACATAAATCAATTACTCAGAGGCCTCTCAAAGTGATGACAGAAAAGAGATTTATTCGATTCTGGAGAAGCGGGGCTCACCTGTAGGAGTAGGAAAGCCGAAGACAAAGAAAAGGACAGTGATTTATATAGACCCTAACGCAAGTCCCTCCTCCCCCCACTGACCATTATCCTCATTAGCTGAGAATATGGTCTTACATTCTAGACACGAAATCTAACAATCCTTTTTGAAATGAAGACATCGAGGAATTATGTAAGTTTTGTCCTATCATTGAGACCCTAATACACTGCACAGTTTTATATCCTTATATGGAACTATTCTATTCTAAAAATATTGTAACCTTGAGCCCTTAGGCCTTACCTCACCCCTGGGAGAAAAATTACAATCTGAGGAGTCTTCACTAAGTCTATCCCACTCAACCCTGACTCGAAAATCCCCTTCCCACCACGGACCATTATTCTCATTGGCTGAGAAGCAAGGTCTTACATTCTGGGCTCAAAATCTAACTAATCCCTTTTGAAATCCAGTTCAAATTTCCTGCCCCTGGACATTACAAAGCCCACGAAAATACACGTCACTATATGCAAATTAGGCATTGAGGAGTTAGTGAGTGATATCCAATCATTGACCCTAATGCAATACATAGCCTTATATGGAAATCCCCCGACTCTGGAGGAATGGAAACCTGGGCCCAAGGTCTCCTCCACTCCAGGGAGAAGACTCCACATTCCTGAGAAGTCTTCACTAAATCTGTTCCCATTCACATGTGTTCTGCACATATATCGTACAACAATAAATTAAATATAAGGCAATTAGTGACACTGGATACTGGTAGTTGGGCGATTAGTAAAGGCTTCCTATAGAAGGAAGCGCATATCCCTCACATATTCATGCATAAAAGTAATGCATATACTAGCCCCATCTTCTATATAAATGAATGAAAAAGCACTTATTAAATGCTTATTATGTGCATTCATTTGTAATCTAATGGACTATAAAGTTCTTTGAGGGCACAGTGTGCAATTTGTCTTGTGTTCTCAGCCAATAGCAGATAGTCTTGACAGATGGTAAACACTTTTAATAAATGTTTATTGAATTTAACTTTATATTTCCAAAAGCAAACTCAGCGTCTCCCTACCCAAACCTCTTCTTCCTCCTAACTTCTCAATTTCTGTGAATGGCATCACTACTACCCCACTCCCCACCACCCACTCCCCCCTCCCCACCCCCCACCCCCCCTCCCCGACCAGCAGGCACTCAAGCATGAAACCTTGGAATTATCTTTTATTTCCTCTGGGTCTTTCATCTTTGGGCTATGTGAGGTCAAGCAAAATAGGATCTTTTGCTGTTTTTGTTTTAGCGTAATCAAGAATATATAGTATAATGCCTCCATTTGAATGCGATTAAAGAAGATCCTGCCCACACATTGATGAGCCTGCCCATTGAGGGAAGCTTGATTAGGGGAATTGTTTTGTAGGAGGGTTCCAAGTACTTTTTGTTTTTTCTATTGAGGCACTGGATCAGAGGGTCATGCCCTCGGGCTCTAAAAAGTATAGAAAGACTCTGAGGTTCGATTTTATTTTGGGGCTTACTGACTGGAAGTGTTTGGTCAGAGGAGAACTCTAGGAAGCTGCTAAGCGGCCCCCCAGCCTTAGAAAACCCAGATACTGGTGCTGCCCTCTCTGGTAACTGTGGTCAGACAATTGGACCTGTCTGTTGATTTGTGATATATGTATTGATTACAGTCAGACAGAAGAAGCCAGGTCTGTTGATCTTTGATTTTTCTGTATTTTCTCTGAAGTTCAAGGTGCTGACTTTTCCCCCTGAACTGACTGAATGACATATGTACTTGGTTGAAGGAATGATACATGTGCTTGATTAAAGTGATTGTTAACCCCTCAAAAGTTGACTTTCCTTTTATGAATGCAGATCTAAGAACCTGTGATAGCAAGCCCCCCTGTGCATGTTGGGGTGCGTACTGATATGAGCTGCACAAGTGATTCTTGTCCAAGGACTTTCTCGACCTTGCTATAGAAAGCTCTTTATCCTGGAAGCTCATGCAACCTCTGGATCACTTTCCACTTTGTAATCACCATTCCAACCCTGGGGCCTCTCCCTCAGATTGTCTAGTTCCTCTCTAACAGTCATTTTAAGGAGCAGTGCCCCTAGGCCAACCATGTCTTCAATTCCTTTCCAGATTTCACTTCTGACTCAACAGATTTTCTCTTCCATGCCCCACCCAACTCCTGTACCTTCATCCCCATGCCAAACCCCTGATCAGGTCCTTATCATGTGTGGTCTTTCCCCATTGGAATATAAGTTCCATGAGAGCATGCTGCCTCTCTTTCTGCTTATATTTGTATTCACAGAAGTTCAACACAGTGCCTGGCTAAATAAGTTAAGAAAAAGTTTAACGAATGCTTGTTGACTTGGCTCATTGGCACGGCTAATAAATTACCAAATTCTGCCATCTACATATTTATTGCCTTTTTTAAAAATTTCCCCTTCCTTTCAACACCCACTATCGCAAACATGAAAGGCTTACAGGCCTTAGTCACCTGGGCTCCTTTCTTCCCTTCTTCCCTACTAACTCCCTGCTATTCATCTAGCTGCTTAAAGATAACTAACTCACATTTAATATGGGGTGAAAAAAAGTCATATTACTTTTAATGAATGAATGCCTTATGGTAAAGCTTTCCTTTAAGGCAAACAAGTTCAAATTTAGGAACTGGCACCTAGGCAGCAAATTAAATAAATCTGCCAATTTCAGCTTCTTCTTCATATTGACTTTTGGTTCAGAGAATATTTTAGATGATGTAAGGCGATTTGGGGAGAAACACACACACGTACTCCTACACAGAGGGCAATGTGGTTTCATCTCAATTTTAATTACTTTTTTAAAAATAAGGAAAACAAAGATATTGGAGGAAATCTAGAGATCTTCAGCCCAAATTTCAACAGTCACTCCACATAATTCTGAATTTATCTAAATTTGGTCTCCCAAGTCTTAAGAGAGTTACAATAGTCCATCTATCTGAAAAACCTTTTGGAAAGATTTGGTAGCTTGGTAGAACCAACCACTTGGAATGTACACTGTGTAAATGTAAGGAATACCTTCAGGTTTAAGGAACAGCTGTATCAGGCAAGAACTGACTCCATGTTTTCTCTGGACTACATCCCCCACAATGCTTTGGGGACCCAGAAAGGCTTCCCGGATTGGGAAAAGGTCCTGTACCACAAGACTTAGATTGTGAGGGGCATTTACCAAGCACCTAAGGTTAAGGAGTCCCTGAGCGCTGAAGGTTTTGAAATAGCTTAAGAAAGACAAGCTTTTGTCTGCTGCTTCTCACTATCAGCATTAGAGTGAGCATCCAAATCATCAGAGGGGTGGCAAGATGCAGTGTTAGGCCCCCTTCCCAGGAAGTCTTCCCCTAAGGACTATGCCCCAAACTCAGAGCCTTCCCCTCATCTGTGATATTGGTTCCTTACGTTTGCATTACATGAATTACAGCAAGCTCTCCTGCCACCTCCTGTGAGAGACTGAACTATTCCCTTCCTTGACGTGTTGGGGAGGCAGAAGAGAGCCTGGGAACTTGCCTGTAAAATACCTCGGTTCTTCTCTTCTGATGCAAAGAGGCAGTGTGGGAGGAATAGGCACAGGTCTCACAACAGGAAATTAGGGAAGTGGTTTGCTGTAGGAATACCATAGGCGTATAACTGTGTCTAGGGGATAATTTCTCTTTCCATCTCTTGTGCTCACTTGTTAATTAAACAGCTTTGATTTTGAACTAGTAGTCTCTAGTCAAATCTGATGTTTTTTATTAAAAAAAGGACCATCAGTGGAGGTTTTGGGGCTATGATTTTAAGCAGATGCTAACCCTAAACCTAGGATGACTTTCAGGTCATCCATGAGTAAGTGGGGTCTGAGTTAATAAAGACATTCAGAAATGTAGCCCTGGGGGGAAAATATCCTTTTATCCAGGGATCCTGCTGCTAGGCATCTACTCCAAGGATGTCAAAGACAAAGAAAGTTCCCATGTTCACCAAGATATTCATAGCAGTCCCTTTGGTTGTAACTGTCATTTAAAATGGTTCAAGAGACGTAATTTCAAGGTAATTCAATCATTTTGTTAATAATAGCAGTATTTTAATGAAAGGATGGTCATTTGGCAGTCTCTCTCTTAGACCAAGGATAATCATGGAGGTGGGCTCACCGATTATATGCCTTCCTGAGGATGGCAATCAACTCTGATTGGTTAACAATTAATGAGAGGTGCACTTTAGAAAGAGAAGTGAGCTCTCTCCAATGAGGGTCTGAGAGTGATATCATGTCACTCTTGGACAGAGACTATCCCTGTAGCAGACCACCTCCAGCCTTAGGCAATCCAGACAAAGAATCTATATGCCCCATCCAAGCCTGAGCCTACTTGGGTGAAATTTTGGTATTGCCATACACAGAAGGAGGAGAATGTTAATCCTATCTTCCATCAGCCCCATCCTTGAGAGATTGGACAAGGAAATAGCGCAAGGGACAAAAAAAAAGCTTGGGTCTCCCCAGTTTTAAAAATTAGCTATTAATATGAGAGATAAATAATAATTTCTTTCATAACCAAGAAAAGGAGCAAGGTAGATTCCCTTCAACTGAAAGATGGCCAAGTAAGTTGTGGTAAATTAATGTACCACAATGTGTTCTGGAAAAAATGGTAAGGATTTCAGAAAAGCACAAGAAGTCATATAAACCATGAAGAATGAAGTAAACAGAATAAGAAAAACAGAAACCACAGTGGCTAAAACAATTGAAAGAATCAAAAAATTGAGACCAAACACTATGTAACTTTATTAACCAAGAAGTTTGGCCCTAGGGAAGAGTTGCAAAAATGTACCTCCCTCCCTTCCTTCCACAGGGGGTATATTATGGCTGTGGAATATTACATATACTATCAGACTTGGTTGATGTGTTGGCTGGTTTTCTTTGTTGTTTTTTTTTCCTCCACTTAAAATTTTTTGTTATAAATGTATTGGGAGCCTGAACAATGAAGCTCTATTTGTGGAGTATGAGAAGTATACTCTGCCTGCTGCCAGTGTACATGAGAGAAGCTGGGGGACCTGCTGCTTTCAGAAAGGAATGATGATGTATCACAGAAGAATTCTGCTTTCTGATTTTGAGCATGCACAGACATTCTGTAACTGGTTTGTATCTTCTGACCATAGGATGATGAGCCAACGTTAATTGGTGCCCTTGTGTCATGGAGGAGGCAAGGACTAATGTGATCCAACTGTGGGGAGACCTTTATCTCCCCATTAGGGCCATGTTCCCACAGGCTTATAGTAGTCTTTACCTCCTCACTTGAACACAGCAGGAATGCTCTGGCAAGTTAGTGACTTTGAAATGTATGCTAGTTTCAGGTCAGCAGCCAATCAACAGACTTTCTCTTCACCTCATGATTAGTGGACTGGAGTCAGTTATAGAATGTCTCACACATGTTCCAAAGTAGGAAGCAGATGCTTGCATCATATCTTGTCATGCCTTTTCAGAACCAGGTTCCCTGGCCTCTTGCATGTGGCCTGGTAATGGGCAAAAAGCATGTTATTTATGCCTGAGAATGGAGCTACATGGGCCAGGCCCCTAGAGTGCTAGATATCTCAGTGTGTAGGGTTAGAGAAGGAATATATTTGGTAATAAAGTTGGTGTAAAAACAAAAAATGTAACAAAAAAAAAGAAATGATTCACTGGGGAAATATATAATTGTGCATTCAATAGTCTGTGTTAGATTAAAACAATGCCAGGAACTGATGGAACAATTTCAGCTATCTAATGTACTGAAAAGTTTCATTTGAGACTATAATTCATAGTTACTGGTCCACTCCCCTCCAAACATATGTCACATTCCTAAAATGAGATCCTTTTGAAAGGAAAAAAAATGCATATAATGGTATACACTAAAAAATAATTACAGATAATTGAAAAATATGTTTATTTTATATGAAAGTTAACAATAAAGGTTTTAATTCAAATAAGATTGAAAATGACTATAGATAATGCTGAAGTTTAATTTATGACACATTTGAAGGTTATATTTGGACATATCCAATATGTATTATATAAAAGTGTTTTTTAACATATCATGAAGTCTAGACTGAGAAACTGGAACCTCATAGAGATCCACACCTGCTTTTTGATCCAGATATGTGATTTCACATGGAAAGTGCAAAGCCAGGTAAGTACGGTGGAAAAAATGGACAGTCTTTTTCTTCCACTGTGTCCCTAAAGATGTTTCTTCTCTCTTCACTGTCAAAGACCTCCATAAGCTTTTTGACCGTCTCTGATCTCCAAAATGTTCTTTCTGGTCTCGTCTATTCAGGAGGTTTTTGCAAAAAAATCTCCCTTTTATATTGCTTAACTGCTTCCATCTCTGAATCCTCAGGATGCTTTATAGCTTTTTCTTAGGGAGAGCTCCACCTGTCCTGCCTAATCTTACTTCTATTCAAGACCTTCCTTCCTTTTTTGCCCACTATCCTCCTCCTCCTCCATTTTATCATCATCCTCACAACTACTGACATTTGCAAAACTTTTGATTTCCATACCTTTTTTTTTTTAAACACAGAATGATGCCTCTTGTCCAAAAGGAAACACTCTCCTGTTTTCTTTATCAAAATCTCCTTCTTAAAGACATCCTTTAGGCTACAGACAGAACCTAAAAAGAATATAAACTCTAGGACAGTGGGTATCAGTGGATCATAATATCATGGAATCCTAGATTTAGTGCTAGAAAGGAATTAGAGGCCATCTAGTCTAAGGTACTCATTTTATAAATGAAGCCCAGAGATTAAATTACTTCTCCGGGAGTATCCAAGACCTGAAAACTGAGTTCAAATCCTACCCACATACTTCCTAGCTGTGTGACCCTGGGCAAGTTACACTGTGCTTTAGTTTCATCATCTTGGCCTTCCTAACATCCAGAAACAGGATTTGAACCCTGGTTCTCTGACTTCAAATTCATTGTTTTTCCCATGATAGTTGTATATTCCCCAAAACCTATGTATTGTGAGTTTGGGGGAATCTCAAATCTCCTCTGGTCCTCATGCAGCTGTAGCTACAGTTGGACCCAAGCAGTGATTCTCTTTCCCTAATGCCTCTTTCACTTAGCACTACCTAAGACTTGGTATCCCTGATGTTTTGAATTATAAAAATATTGGCCTTGGGGCAGGAAAGGAGTCAGAAATGTTTCCAAGTGCTTGAACTAACTGCCAGCAATTCTTCTTCCAGTTCCTGACTTCTGTAACGGAGCTGTGTTTTATATCCTTTCATCCTAAATATTGTGTTTTTTTTTAAAATGAGTTTTTAATTGATGTATTTTATTTGTGTTTTTTTGACTTTAGATTTTAAAGTAATATATATTGGATGTTAAAATCTAAAGTTTAAAAACACACATAAAAACAAAATGTATCAAAAGAACTCATCAAAAAACTCATAAAAAAAACCAATTTAATACTAATAATGTACATTGGATTTTGGGCAGCTAGGTGACACAGTGGGTAGAGCAGCAGGCCTGGGGTTAGAAGACCTGAATTCAAATATGATGTCAGACTGTCAGATTCTTACTAGCTGTGTGACCCTGGGCAAGTCATTTAACCTTGTTTGCCTTGATTTCCTCTTCTATAAAATAGACTGGAGAAAGAAATGACAAGCCACAAAGTATCTTTGCCAAGAAAACCCCAAATGAGGTCATAAAGAGTTGGACATGTTTGAACAACAACTACTGGATTATGAGGGTTCACAAGTACCTCTTGCATTTTAAACAAGAAACAATTTGAACCTGAATTTTCAGCTTAGCCCACAGCAATCTAGTATGGTGTTCTGTACAAAGCAGGCACTTTATAAATTTTTGGTTCTTCTCTGTTGGTGAATAAAATTGAGTAACTGCAGCCCTTGATTGTACTGATCATTCCCTTGTCAATATTGCAGCCACTAGGTGATACAGTGGATAGAGGACTGGATCTAGAGTTAAGAAGACCTGAGTTCAAATCTGACCCTACATGTTACCTAGCTGTGTGACCCTGGGCAAGTCCTTTAACCTCTGTTCGCTTTAGTCTCCTCACTTGCAAAATGGGGCTAATAATAGCACCTTACTCCAGGGTTGTTGTGAGGATCAAAAGAAATAACATTTGTAAAGTCTTTTTTTAAACCTTAAAGCACTATCTATCTATCTATCTATCTATCTATCTATCTGTCTGTCTGTCTGTCTGCTAGCAATCACTATGTATTTAGTGTTTAATTTTTTAGTTTGTTTTTGTCTTTGTGTACTGAGGAACCTCACACAGTGCCTGGCAAATAGCAGATGATTAATAACATGAAACTGAATTGAACTGAATAATGAATACAAAGAAAATGTTGGGGGGGGTGGGAAGCTATCTCCGAAAATAAAAGGTACCAAGTGCATCCATCTGGGAACAGCTTCATATCTCTAAGGTCAACCAGCAGTCTAGCCTAGCTCCTTTTTGTGAGTAAGGATCACACACAGAGGACCACAAGCTACTCTCGCCCTCATCCCTCTCTGTTCTTGGTCTTCGTATTTCAAGAAGCAAGAGGCTCCATTGCCTCAAGCTCAGCTAAGCAAGGAGCACAGTTTGAGAAATGGTTCACACTCAGACCTCTAGATGTCAGCATCACACAAGCTCTATCCAAGTAAGCTCTGGCTTCAAATAGGAGATATTTGCTAAATATTTCATATCATGTCAGAAGAAGAGTCCCACAAGCTTTGCTCAAATCGATCGTTTTTCCATAGACCATTTCGATATTCATAGGATCACAGATTAAGAGCTGAAGAGGACTTTACAGGGCATCTAGTCTTTTTTTTTTTTAATTCTCAAGATTCACATAGAAATTCAAACTCAGTAAGAGGTCTTACTTCTATCTTTCTGAAAGAGACTGGATTTTATAAAAATCTCATGTCAGAGTATTGTTAGTGACAGAGGTGAGCTGAAGTGAAAGGAAATAACTGTATAACACAGACCTGTCTATGTGTCTGTTCTCTACAGCTGTTAGGAGGTAGTAAGATGGTATCTATACTTATATGTTGTAACTGTCGCAATCTTAAACTAATGTTATATGTGTGGGCTTAGGACCATAGATAGATACATGATAGAGATAGGAAGGTTACATAAATGTAGATGTAGGTGAAGAGATAGGTAGGTTACATATTATATATATGTATATTATATATATATGCATTTATATACACACATATGTATGTATGTATAGGGATAGGGAGATTATGTATGTATTGGTAGATATGTAGATTATACAGATATAGTTAGGTAGATAGCTAACTAGACATAGATATATAGAAAAAAAATTTATTAAGTATTCACTATGTGCCAGATGCTGTGCTAAGGGCCAAATACAAGGATATAAGTAAGGTAGCCCTTATCTTCAAGGAGCTAACTTGCACTGTAATGGAGGAAGGCAGCATATAAAAAGGAACTGGAAAGGTGGAGGGAAGGGAGTATCCATGTGGAGGTGGCTATAGCACCAATACAATATTCACAGCACCTAAGTCAGCCATGAATATCCTGGTGAAATTCTGAATTGCAAAATACAAGAGACTCTCCCCATGGAAGACAGAACCAAAAGATTTATTCAGACACCAGAAAGCCAAATCCATCATAGCAACAAAGAAATCTATACACAATAACAATGTGGGGGCACCACCATCTTCAAGCCTTCCCTCTGCTAGGCTTCCCACAAACCAGTCCCTTAAACAGAATCCCAAACAAGCTCTCCCACTCACACTAGCCAGCTGCCTGCTTTCTCTTTCTCCCTCAGTTCTGACTAGTCTGACCAATCTCCTCTCAGTTCTGCTCTACTTCCTCCTCTTCCTGTTCCACCCATTCAGCGAGCTCCTCCCACCAGACACATGTGACTTAGACTTCCATGTACCCGGCAGGTCACACGGGCCTATTAATAAATGGGAAATATCACCCCATTTAAATTACTATTACAGTGGCATGGTGCCTTGGTTCTGGGCAAAATGAGATGGGAACTCACCAATCAAAGCTGGGCATCCCAAAAGTGCAGTCCAAGTTTCTAATGAGAGAGACATGAGAATGATGGCAGGTGTGGCAGGATGGTGTGGAGATGGTTGGTAACACAAAGATTATTACATCTATTATCTATTAGCATTTTACAGATGAGGAAACTGGGTCCCAGAGAGGTGACAAGATTTCTCAAGATCGCATAGGTAATAACTAGAACTTGAAGTCAGATCTTACCTTTTAAAGTGGGTACTTTAGGCTCATCTTCATAAGATGCCCTTTGGAGAGATGTGAATATTCTATCTCAAATTACAAATGTCCTCTGTACCTATGAGCAACTTAAATGTTTCTAGAACTGGAACTGGGGAAAGCCTCCACCCAACACCAAGAAATGCCTGTTAAGCATGTTCTATTCTAGAATAATTTGCTCAGTTCTGCAATGGACACACCCACTGTACAAGCTGTTACAGCACATGGACCTTTGAAAAGTACCTCCCAACAAGTCATTTTCTGATGCTTTTGAATAGGTCTAAGGATATAGTTAGACAAGAGAACACGCTGCTTTCATCACCCACCCACTCAGTACATCCAAGAAATGTGCTGTACAGCACAGTTAGCTCACCGAGGGCTATAGCTGGCAACTGTGCAACAGCTCAGCCTTCTAATAGCAATTCAATTACCACCAGTTTCTCACTTTCAACAGAACTTCAGTCCAGGAGTGCAACTTCTCTCCTTTGAATAGAGAAAGCACACAGATGGGAAGGGAGGGAAGGCAGAAAGGGAAAGGATGAAGGAGAGAGAGGAAGGGGGGAAGAAAGGAGAGAGGAAGGTAGGAAGGAGGAAAAAGAGAGAGGAAATCCTTAAGAAAAGCTTACTGTGTGCTAGGCATTATGCTAAGCTCTCAAATACAAAATATAAGAGATACAAATACAAGGGCAGGGGGAGGAAAAGTCTTTTCCCCAAGGAGCTTACATGCTAATGGGGAAAGAAAACATACAAAGAGGAGGTGAAAGACTGGGGGGTGTGGGGAGGAGTAGGTTGAAATCAGAGAGTCAAGAGCAAGGCTAGGAAGGGAATGAAGGCCAGCCTGAGAACTTCCACAAAATGCAGGCTCCCAGAGGAACTACCCAATGGGAGAAGAGGAAAGGCCTTCCAGAGGGATATTCCAGATTGAAAAGGCCACCAAGATAGCTTTGGAGGTTGCAGAGCAAAGAGATCCCAGGCACTTAGGAAAACATACCAGGATGAGACAGCATGGTTTGGAAGTCTGGGAACCAGGAACAAGCCTGGGAGGGGAACATGTGTTTGTGAAAGCAGGGAGGTGGCACAGGATCTGGAATTAGGAGGACCTGAATTCAAATCCCAGTCAGACACTAATTACAGAATCTAGACAAGTCACTTAATCTCTTAGCTTCAGTTTTCTTACCTGTCAAATACATTACAGTGTTGTGGTGAGGATCACATGATCAGTCAAATATATGGAAAGCACTTTGGGAATCTCAAGGTGCTACATAAATGCTAGCTATTGTGATTAAATTAACTAAAAGCAATGATTTTTAAAAGCAATCTTGTATTATATCAATGAAAATTTCAACTATAGGTATTAAGGTATTAAGGGAAAGGAAAAGTGGACATCCACCCTTTTCTGCTTTCATTGTGATCCAGGAATTTTTGCAGATACGCTCAATGGAGTCAAACGGACTCAGTAGCTTTTATTATTGCCATGATAGTTTTCATCACTGTTTATATCTAGACCTGTTATTTTATCCGTCTGAGGAGCTCTGGTATGGAACTGTGGGGCATCAGTGTAGATGAGCAAATAATTGCGACTTGTCTTAATCTTACAGAACTTCCTTGAGTGCTAAGAGGTTAAATAATTTGCCTATGGTCAGATACAGCTAGAATGCTTCAGAGACAGACCTTCAGCACGTGTCTTCCCATTATAGAGGCTGCCCCTTATCTATTATGCCACATGGCTCCTTTTTACTTAAATACTAAGGAAAATTACTTGGGGGCTTTTAGGTTTATCTGTTCTGTATGTGATTTTTCCAAGTCTTACAGAAAGCATTGCTTGTCCCAACACAATTCCATCAATAAGGGCAAGGAGAAACCAGTTTTAGGCCCTGCAGCAGAACCAATACTAACGCTGTTCCATCACTGATACTCGGATATAATTTTTGCCTAATATCGAACAAAAGGATCTTAGAATCAGACGGGATTTCCAGGATCTCCTCGTCCAGTCTCCATTCAGTACAGGGAAGACATTTCAAAATGCTTTCCCAGCTTCTGTTTTGATGCCTCCAGTAATGGAGAATTGCAGATTATAACTTCCTTTGGAAGGAAAGAGCATGTTTTAAGCTATTTAACCCCAGCAGAATCTAGAAAGAGACAATAAAAATAGCTAGCTTTTATACAGTACTTCAAGGTTTGCAAAGTGTTCATAAAAATTATCTCATCAGATGGTCACAACCGCCCTGGTAGAAAGGTGTCATTATTAGTCCCATTTTTACAGATGAGGAAACAGACATGAAGAAAGGTCAAATGACTTGCTCAGGGTCACACATCTGCTAAGTGTCTGAGGTAGGAATTCAACTCAGGTCTTCCTGACTGCAAGTCCAACCTTCTATCCACTATGCCAACCTAGCATTCAAAAAGTATGTACAAATCAATGAGTTAAACCTGACTGTGGGACCTGAGTTTACTGATATGAAAATTAAAATGGAAAGTAATGATTTGTCAAGGGTCAAGCAGGACATTCAAGAGAAATACTGGTAGAAGGATGGAGTCTGAGAAATCACCCTATGGAGGAAAAAAAGTTTACTTTCAGTCTATCTTCCATGTATTAGAATATATGCTACTTAGTCAGTGACCAAGCTTAACCTCCAAAAAAGAAAAAAGTTCAGAATATTATCCCCTCCCTCCTTTGCAGAGGTAAAAAATTATTGATATGAACATTGAATCTACTGTTAGACGGAGACAGTTCATTGGTTAAGTTTTACTGACCTGTTTTTCCTTTAAAATCTTTGTTACAAGGAAAAGGGAAGGAAAGGGATTTATTTGAAAATGAATGTGATATAAAAACAAAAGGTATCAACAAAATTAAGTTATTTTGTTAGAAAAAATTAAGTTCCTTAAAGACAGATATTGTTTCATTTTCTTTATATTTTCAGAACCTAACACAGTGACGTGCATAGAATATGTATTTTTTAAAATACATCTTATTGATTCTTTTTATAGTCATTTCAATAACCCCATCCTAGACCTCACCCTTCCTTGTGACAAAAATCATTAACCAAAAAAAAAATCTCATATAGTAAGTAACTGCATCTGACAGCACATATAATACTCAGTCCTTACAGTCATCACACCATAATGGAAGAAGTATGTTTTATTATCTACAATTACTCAAAATTTGACTTCCCTTAAGTGATCTTTTCACTTATATTGTTGTTGTCACTGTAAATTTTGTTCTTGGTTCTGTTTAATTCACCCTGTATCTGTACATATAAAACTTTCTGTTTCTCAGAATTCTCTGAATTTATCATTTTTACTGTAAAATAATATTTCATTACATTCATCATACCATGATTTTTAAAAATCCATTTCCCAACTGATGGATGCCTACTTTGTTTCTACCAAGTTTC
Source organism: Notamacropus eugenii (assembly GCF_028372415.1). NCBI lineage: Eukaryota > Metazoa > Chordata > Mammalia > Diprotodontia > Macropodidae > Notamacropus > Notamacropus eugenii. Next base: position 151,593,476 of record NC_092873.1, on the reverse strand, counting down.
TAAGAGGTAGTTAAATGGTACAGTGGATAAGAATGCTAGACTTTGGATTAGGAAGACGAGTTCAAATATAGCCTCAGATACCTCCTCACTGTTTGACCTTGGGCAAGTCATTTAACCTCTGCCTCAGTTTCTGCATCTGTAAAGTGAGGAGGATAATAGTACCTAATTCTCAGGGACATTGGGAAGATCAACTGTGATAATGTTTGTAAAGAGCTTTGTAAACCTTAAAGCACTGTGTAAGTGATAGCTATAATTATTACTTCGTTTCCATAAAAGTGCTGGATAATAATTTTTTTTGCCTCATTTCAAAATGATAAGCACCACAGCTGGACCACTTCACAACTACACTAACAGCATAATATTGTGCCTGTTTTCCCACAGCTTGTTTTGTTCCATGTTTTGTCTTCCTTCTTCAGTGTCAGATGAAACTTCAGGATTGTTTTACTTTGAACTTCTTGACTATTAGTGACTGGTAGCAGACTGTCCCTTTGCCATGTATAGTTTGCAATTCTTTTTTGAAAACTTAGTATCCTTTAACCACTTAATTATTGGGAACTGGCTATTAGTGTTATATAGTGTTTCATCTATTTCCTATATATTTGGAATGTCAGACTGTCAATGATAAAACCATTTCTCTTCACGTTCTGTCTTCCTTTATTATATTTATGCAAAACCTTTTTAAATCTAGTTGAATAGATGGTGCAGTAGATACTGCCCTGGGCCTGGAGTCAGAAAGACCTGAGTTCAAATTTGAACTCCGACACTTAATGTGTGGCAAGAGGCAAGTTACTTAATTGCTATTTGCCTCAGTTTCCTTATCTATAAAATAAGGATAATAATAGCACCTACCAACCAGGGTTGTTGTGAAGACTGTAAATGCCATATGTTGGCTATTATTAGTCAAATTTTATATTTTTATGGTCAAGAGAAGAAAGTGAGGTCAGTGACCTTGCACAGCCCTCCTTCACTCAAATCAAAGTCAGCTGCAAGTCATGTCATTATCCTGATGTCATGGTCCTCTTCGAGAATGAAGGACAAACAAGTAACAATATTTTTATCTTTTGTGATCTTTCCCTCTAATAACAGTTGTAAAGGGCATCTCAACTGCTCTTCTAATTTCTTATGGTGTAAGCTTTTATATTCAGGTCACATAGTCATTTTGAGTTTATTGACTAAATGGTATAAGATATTAGTCTGAACCTAATTTCTGCCAACCTGATTTAAAGGAAGTCTTTTTAAAAGGAAGTTCTCCCAAAAAGGAGTCCTTCCCTCAGTTACTTAAGTTCTTGGGTTTTTCAAACCCTGGGCTGCTGTTATAAATTGTTTCTCTTTCTTATCATCTATTCTTATCCTTCTTTTCTGCATTTCTCAACATGTACAAATAATTTTGAGGATAGAGTAGGCATTTAGTAAATATCTGTTGAATTAGCTGTCAAGAAACAGGCTTCTAAAAATTCTTCCTTGAAGTATGTGAAAGAAGAGGTCTAGAAGAGGACGTACTAATCATAGAAAGGTCTGTGGAATGCATATGGGCAGAGGTTCCCAAAGTAGGCAATACTGAAACCTGCGGGGCGCTGGAATGATGTGGGGTAGTAGCCTCCAACGCAATTGGGGGGTATTAAATAAAAATAAGGGGGCAATGGAAACATGAGGAAAGGAGATACGAAAATTTTGAAAACCCGTTTGTACATGTTTTATCTGCTGTGTAACATAGTTAAAGTCGTAGTGATTACATTATTTTTCAAATAAACAGACAAAATGCAAATTATAACTGATCAGTGGTCAAGTCCACCAACAGGTCTTAACAAACAAGTGGTGGCAGGGAAGCATGTCACATTGTCGGGAAGTCCTGCATGCATCGGCAGGAATATGTGTGTGTGATGGCTTGTGATGACTCAATACTGTATCATCAAAATTTCAGTGCAGGAAACCCCCCCCCCCCCACAAATTTACAATATATTATTAAATTTAAGATGTGTCATTTTAAAATATTTTATATTTTTTTAAATGATGTATATTTCCCCCCCAAAAAAATTAAGGGTTAAAGATTTCCAGGATGGTGCTGAGTAATTTTTTTAAAGGGGCAGTCGGTGAAATAAGTTTGGGAACTTACAGACAGATGATTTGGTGCTAAGGTTATCTGGTTATTTTTTGGTCTTTGAAGATGGTCTCTTTCCTAGTAGGGTATGTGGTAAACTTTATGGTGAAGAAACTCTTTGTTACTGTGGTTAAATCAGCAGTAGCAATTGTATTTCAGTTATGTCCAACTCTTTGTAGGGGTTTTCTTCACAAAGATATTAGAATGGCTTGCTAGTTCCCTATCTAGCTCCTTTTATAAATGAGGAAACTGAGGTAAACAGGATTAAGTGACTTGCCATGGGTCACGCAGATAGTAACTGTCTGAGGCCAGATTCAAACTCAGGAAGAGGAGTCTTCTTGACTTCAGGTCCAGTACTCTATCCACTGCATTACCCAGCTGCACAGCAGGGACTACAGAAGCCATCAAATCCAACCCCATCATTTTCCAGATAAGGAAATGGGAGATAAAGAGAAGTAAAAAGACTTGTCTAAGGTGATTGAACTTGCAGTTGTCTGAGGTGGGATTTGAACCCTAGTCTCCCTGACTCTAAGTACTGTTTCTTATCCACTGCTCAACGCTGCCTCTCTCAGATATTTACCTTCTTTCCAGATGGCAGCTCTGATCCCAGTTCACTGAAGCATCTTCTGATTCTCATTCAGTGTATTCAGGAAGGTCATTTCCCCAGTGCCTTGTCTAAGTAACACTAACCTCCCACACACCCACACCCAGAACCCCAGGGGGTGGGGATGGAGTGGGGAGCATGCCCAGAATTCCACAAAAGTCTGCCTCCTCTCTACTGCCTTTTCAAAGAGGTCAAGGAACCAGGGCAGACATTTTTCATTCTCGAATTTTCCACCAGATAACAGACACATCCTCCCTCCCCCTTCTTCCTCCTCCCCCGCCCAAGAACCAGAATGGGGGGAGAGGCTCTGCATTTCCTGGGAAGCCTAGGCTCTGACTAGAAAGCTTTCTTTGGCAAGTCCTTCCTCTTCCAAATGCGTGTGAGGGAGGCTATTTCAAATTAGCAACATGAACATTAGTAACCAGTGTTACTAACCTAACGGAAGACTGTGTGCATGTGAGTGACTAATAAACAATTTGAGATGACGATGAAAACATTAGAAAAAGCAGCTTTTCATCAAACTTAAAATATATGCTCCACTAAAATGATTTGTTTCAGGATGACAGCTGTCCTCTTGATTACCGTCTGCCTGACTACTACCCAATTCCACTTATCATCAACTTGTCACTTTGCCTGCATCTATCCAATTTCAGTTTAAAGAGATCTTCTGTCCTTCTTGCTGCAAATGTAGCTGTTTATTCATTTTCTTGTTTTGCCACAATTTATACCTGAGGAAATGAGTCCCCCTGGAGATGGCTTTCCTTGAAGGCAGCTTGTTGCTCTCAGTCAGGGACTGACAATGAAGGGCTTCATGTTTTCCATTAAGGCACTGTCCTCAGTTTCAGTATTGTAGTCATTTTGTCTGCTAAATACATATCTTCAAAGATTTTGTTTGCACGGCCTATCCAGGGTTGGAATGGAAAACCTGTCAGTGTTAATTTATTTTTTTCATTTCTAACTGTGATGGGATAATAATGATAAATATTTATTAGGCGCCTCAAAAAATATAACGGGAATTGAAGTTCAAAACTCAATTTCTTCTGATTCCAAGACTGTCCTGAAAAGTGGAAAATAATGCCTTTCACATCATTTCTGCTGTTAGCCTTCGTCAGGGTTTGTGGGTAAGTGGTCCCTGGGTAGCTCACCATTAAAGATGAGTGGAAAGAAAGCTAGGAAAATTACAAGTGTGGTCTAGGATCACCCAGGCGGCCCCCAATTATATGGCATTTAGGCCTGAGCTATAAAAGAGATAGTCCCTGAACTGGGCCAAAGTGGGCTGTGCTTGTTTCTGGACCTAGCTAAGCTAATGCAGTTTGCTAATACTGGAGCCTCGGTGATGTCAGTGGCACCCAACATGTAACAAACTGACAGGAAGGCAAACAAGAGAGCTTGAAAACCTGAATCCACATGTTGAAGCCTGAAGCAAATTAACATGTACTGGTTTGTGTGCATTTGAATTTGACAGCTTTGAAACATGAGCTGGTGAAAGGGGAAAAAAAGTCAAAAAAGTCAAGCACAGATCTGAAGGCAGGGTTGTTCATAGGAATCACAAAACTTAAATAATTTAACTAAATTTCATTTAGCAAACATTTATTAAGTAACTACTCACTATCAGGTGCTGGGAACACAAACACAAAATCCAGAGCTATGTGACTGTAATTAGAAGAGTTCAGATGACAATTACAGTAGCCACCCTACCTCTTACCTTACCAGGATCATAAAAAACCTGTCAATCTTTAATTTTAGGGGGACCCTCATTTTAGGTGGAACCCCCAGAATAAAATAACATCACCAAGACATTCTGAACTATTCTAGATTCTGTGATAAAGACCAAAATCAAAATAGAATTCCCCTCTCTCAACTTCCTCCACACCCTTCTGATTATTTGCCTAGGAGAATGGGTAAGTGATTAGTGACGTGGTCTTTCCCCAGACACAGGGAGTCAATATCTTAGGAATTCCAGAGGAATGATTCTAGGACTCTGTTCTTCTGTCCTGTATAGTATTAATGGCATCTGAAGCAGACCTATTTAAAACACATTCCTCCCCTCTCCCCCCCAAAAACCCTACGGTGATTGGGTCCATGAACACTAAATGATTCATGGGAAGAAAGAAATGTTTTTATAAAATAATGTAAAAACCAGAGTACTGAGGTAGAATTCTAGGAAATAGGATATATAGACAGCTGTCACACACTATAAAAATGCATGTTCATTACTTGTTTATACAGGAGAAAAGATAGATCTAGATTCTTTTTTAAAAAAGAAAAAACCTGCTATAAGCAACGATAGCAAGAAAACCTAAGACCAGAGGGGCATTTTATCTTGGCAGCTGTACTAGAGAATTACAGTCCAGAAGGTATCTCCCCACCTCTTCTACTGGAAGCACTGACTGAAGAAGAAAAGACCCCGTCAAAACACATGGTACAGGCTTTTAGAGGTATTTATCTTTCTACTGTAAATTCAATTTTAGAGGTTGGTATAGACCTTTCACTTACATTACCCAAGGGATGGATGTTTCTATCTTTTGTGTACTGAAGTTCTCTTTGTGAAAAAAGGCTGCATGTGAAGGATTTTAGTTTTAATTTGGAGCTAAATACTCCCATTTTTTTGTTAGTTTTTATATTATCCAAACCAACAATAAAAATAGAACACTTCAAGGTTTGCAAAGTGCTTAACATGTTTTCTCATTTGAACTTCACAACAACCATGGGCGGTAGACGCTATCATTATCCCCACTTTATAAACAAGGAAACTTAGGCAGAGAGAGGTTAAGAACCTTGCCCAGGATCATATAACTAGTAGGTGTCTGAGGCAGAATTTGAACTGGTCTTCCTCATTCCAAAACTCCACTGTGCCCCCTAAGTATCCAAGACAACTCTCTAAGTCAATGAGTGGTAGAGAAGGTTCCTACTTATATCTGTAGAATAACTCTCCTTGCCAGGAGTTCCCTGTAAGCTATGAGCTAACAAGTATGTGAGCTATGAAATCACAAATCTGGCCTCCTCACAAAAAATGTACAAGACACCCAGGATATAAAGACAAACCTGAAAGTAGACTGATAATAGTAATAATAATGAAAATGATAAAGAAAATAGCTAACATTTATACAGTGTTATAAGGTCTGGAGTGATATAGACAGATAGATGATACACAGATAATCTCATATCTATTTATAGATCTTATATTTAGATGTATTATCGAGATATAATGATATAGATATAAGATATGTAGATCTAAAGATATCTCTACCTATCGTTTCATTTGATCCGCAGGACAGCCCTGTTAGGTAATTGCAATTATAATCTCTGTTTGATATATGATAAATGAGGCTGATACAGGTTAAGTGATTCACTCAGGGTCACAAAACTACCAAATATCTGCAGTAGAATTTCAACTTATCTTCCTGATTGCAAGTAATAGAATATTACTCTGTAACAATATAAAAATAAAACGTGTTCAATTTTATCACTAAAAAAGTACATGTGTGAGTGTGTGTGTATATATATCCATTAGAATTGATATATATGGATATACTATACCATATATAGCATATATATATAATATATATATATATACTTCCATTAGAAATATTAAGTCCCAACATTTTAAAGCCAATGAGCTTTCAAATACCAGTGTCTTAACTCGGTTACAAATATTGACCTCTTGGGTCAATAAGTTCCAGAGAGGATACAACTTCTGTCCAGTTTCACATTCCTGACATAAACTAACCAATGATTAACTAATACACTAAAACGTGCTGTGTGCATAAGAGGCAATCAGTATAGTGTTTAAAGACTTCCATTCAGTTGATTATTACTGAATAAAGTTATTTAAATTTCCAATGATTTAAGGCAAGAGGGTTTTAACTATTTTTGTGTCATGGCCCCATTGACAGTCTAGTGAAACTTATGAATCTTTTCTAGGAATCATGTCTTAGCATGCATAAATTAGGAATACATACATAAAATACAAAGGAAACAGATTATATTGAAATAAAGATGCATTTTTCCCCATCCAAGTCCATGGGCCCCCTGAAATCTACCCTGTGAACCCCAGGTTAAGAACTCCTGTTTTAAGTAAGTGACCTTCTTTATGATTTTTTAATGCAGAAGAAATATATTTTGCCTATTTGTGACTCTTCCTGCTGTTACATGTCCAGCATGCATGTAGGCATGCAGCAAAGGTGCACAGACACACACTTCTACTTTATACAAAGATTTTCTTTCACTGAAATTCAATAGCAGCAAATCAATTTGTAATTCTAATGGCTTGGATTTCTAACAAAGAAATGAAAACATGAGCAAAGGCCCTGTTCTGTCTTTCAGATACACAGACAACCTCCTAAACACCTTGGTTTGCACTTAGAGGACTGAAAATTAACATCATTTGCAAATACTATAAATTGTGAGAGAGGCAGTATGACTGTAGATAAGAGTGCTGCGCTTGGAGTCAAAAAGGCTAGAATGGAAATTCTACCTCTGAAATTTACTAGCCCTGTGAATCCAATTTTTTTTAACTTACAATGAGCTACAGGCACCGCTCTAAAACTTAAGCAACAGAGCAATTGTAATCTGAATTGGGGATTCCTATATAGTTTATATATTCCTATATAGTTGCTATACCAACATATCAGGATCCTTGTTATATTGAAACATAACTGTTATTTTTTTATTAAACAATTTTATTAATTTTATTAAACATTAGCATCCTTATGTAAAGCTATTCTTCTGACTTGTAATTAGAAAATGAATGCTCAGTTCCTCATTTCAGAGTGGCAACAAAAATAATAAACTGTCTCCCCGTGGCCTGGGTTTTATAGCTAATTTCATTTGGAAAAACTGAGCCATGGTACTAATCACATTTGTCTTCGTGGTTTTGGTATCTTCTTGTGTCATTAATAGAATTAGGAAAATTTATTTCCTTTTATTAAATTTTATTATGTCATTCCTCCTGGAATATTTGGCTAACTGAAATGTTTCCAATTCATGTTAACCTTATCTGGCTAAAACCCTGACTCATGGAATGACAGTATTAAGGGAAGACTTTTTACATTCCTGAGATAAGAAACCAAGAAAAGAGGAGGAAGGGAGTATACCATTTACAAAAAAATTTAAACCCTGCCAAAGTGATTTAGCTAACTCAAACCATGGAATAATTTCTCTGATGCTGAACCTTTGGTGATCTTTGTCACACGTAAATCTCCACCTGCACCCACTTTGGTTAGCCTATTATGTCTTTAGAATGCAGCCTTGTAGTTTTGGAAGTGTAGGATTCTGTAAACTCAGTATTTAAATCCGTAACTTAGTCTTTTTATTAACTTGTTTTCAGTTTGTTCAACCTTGATTGAAGCAAGCATGAGATAATGAACATTTGACTAGGTCTGAGTGATCTTTATGGCCTAAAAGGCCATAAACATTGTGGTATGTTTAAAAAAAAAAATTTCTCTGTCTTGCCAACATAAAATTTCTCTATAAAGTCTTTGTCAGAAACTCCATTCTTTGTTGAGTGCTATTTTTCTGAATCCTGAAACTATGCTTAAGCATAATAAAACCTAGGCTTTTACCACTATAATTTCTGTATTGTGATAGATTTATTTGGCAGCAGTTACCTATGACACAAATTGAATTGAGAGACATTTCTCCAGTAGCCTTTGGGTTAGTTCCATCCCGTCTGTGAAGACATGACAAGTCTTAAAACTTCCCTACCTCCTTCTCCCTCCCCACCATGATTCACTCCCAGTAGAATGCATGGTCCTTGACACTGTTTCACCTTTTGTCTTGGTTATCTCTAGCATTTAACACACAATGATAACTAGCATTTAAGCTAGTATTGATATGGCACCTTAAGGTTGAACAGTTTACATGCTAACTCATCTGAGCCTCAGAAGCACCCTGGGAGGTAGGGGCTATTATTATTATCACCACTTTACAGATGAGAAAAGTGAGGCAAAGGGCTGGAGTGATTTGCATACAGCTTGTTAAATGTCTAAGGCAGGATTCAAATACAAGTCTTCCTGATTCTAAGTCTGTGCTCTACCACTGTGCCTCCGAAGCTGCCTTCATTCATTTACTTGTTGATTGAGAAGATCATAAGCTCATACGGAGGAGGAAGGGACCTTTAAAAGTCATCTAAGACCCAGGTTTTGCCCAGGGTTGAATGGAGCTGTTTCCATGACACCACAATGCAATGAGAGAATATAATTGACCAATACCAGTGGTTGTAACTGAGTGATGGGATGAATGTCAGCTATTGCTACCCTTAATGCGATATGTTGAACAAAAGGTACCACATTATCTCAAACAAGCTAAGATTTCCCTTGGTCTCTGCTATCTGGATATGTGATGGATAGGCAGCTAGGTGGCACAGTGGATAGAGCACCAGTGCAGGAGTCAGGAGGACCTGAGTTCAAATCTCACCTTATACACTTGACACTCACTAGCTGCGTGACCTTGGGCAAGTCACTTAACCCCAACTGCCTCATCCTGGGTCATCTCCAGTCATCCTGATGAATATCTGGTCATTGGTTTCAGATGGCTCTGGAGGAGAAATGAGGCTGGTGACCTGCACAACCCTCCCTCACTCAAAACAAAGTCAAGTGCAAGTCATGTCATTATTTCTCTGATGGCATGGTCTTCTTTAGCAACGAAGGACAAACACACACATGTGAAGGATATGTGATTTCATTAATGTATGAAAGTCCTGACGTAGGAACTCCCTCTGCTTCTGCTGATCAAAATTCCCAATAATCCATATATCATTTACTTAATAGAGAAGTCCTAGGAATTGCCTTAGGAACATAAAGATTAGGAACATGACCAGTCTCACTCAGCTAGTGCCAGGCCAAAGATCTGAACCTCAGTCTTCCCAATTCTAAGCCCCAAATTTTATCCACTACTTTATATTGCTATCTTAACAGAAGGAAAATACTCACCCACTACACAGCATCTGTGCGCGCAGGCAGCCAAGGAATTAGTGAACTAAAAACAGAGGAGCTGACACAGTTACTGCTGCTTTGTGCTGTACTGACTGATGTTTTTCTGAGATAAGCCAAACTTTTTTCCCAGGGTCCTATTCACTTACTTCTCCTTTCATTACACTGTTTATATGACTGAGTCTTTAGCATTCAGGCTCAAAGCGTGTGGCTAGATGAAATATGGCAGACAACTATATCTAAGCGCAAGTTTTGCTTTGTTCAAAAAACTGTACAAAAGTGGTGTAGGTGGGGAAAACTGCTGGCAGGGGGACACTCCTTATTTCAATGTATGTTTAAAAGCACCTCACAAACATTCTTTTGCTGCTAGATTTATCACCAGGTATGCAACTTATTTTACGAGCAGACAAACAAAGCAGAAGACAAAAGCAGAAATAAGGGCTACAAAGCAGTGCGGAGAGTGACAGTAAAGTGAAAAACACTTTTAAAGAAAAGTAAAAACAGAGCCTGTTGTTTTCTATAAAGGGAGTATGCAGTCAGTTTACCTTGCTATCTTTTTAAATCATTATGAAGAAAATGTCAAGCCATGGATGTCAAATTGGAATGTTTTTATTTAAATACGAATCTGAACTCTTTTTTGGAGTCAAAGATAATTCTTCTTGTCTGTTTTGATATCTGATATAACACTTAAAAACCTGTAAAAATAAAAATTCCCTTAAATATTCTGTTTCACATTCTGGCAGCAACAGAAGACTCTAGGGCATCTGATTAAAAGTCACAGAATTTGACTTTTCTCCATCAATCCCTAGAATTGTTTCCAATGAGAACTCACTTGAGAATTTTCCTTTAAGGAGTACCCAAACATTTGAAATTTGTAACTGCAGTTCCCATAATCATAATTCCTCCCCAGCCTTGGTTTTTAAGACATTGGCCACCACAATTCCATGATAATTCAAGTGTTTCATCCACATCAAAGTTGTGTCTGTTAAAATATTTCACTTTCTTCAAGGATCAGTTCAAGTGCTCCTTCTTTGATGAGGCCTTCATTGATTTCTTCAGTAGAGCATGATAGTTTATTCCCAATATTTCTTGTAGTATTTTGTCTAGCTTACCCCACTTCTGCCCTTATCAGACTTACCTTGTAATGTAAGTATATATAAATGTATCTTTTTACTGTATTGGACTACAAATTCCTTCAGGGCAGGGACTATGCTGTTTTTCATTTTATTATCCCTCGCATTTAGAGCAGTACTTTGTACAAAGTGGGTGCTTTAAAAAAAAAAAAAAAGTATTGCATTTAATTGAAAGTAAGAGAAAGAAGGTCATGAGTATGTCATTTGGTGGTCTGGTTGGTCCTAGACTATATATATTAAATAGTTACTGCATATTCACAAAGTTTAGTACCCTAAAACAATATGTTCATCCCTTGATGGTCCTAATATGAGGTACTTCCAAAAATTAATTATTCAATGGAACTAATGTACTCCTTGATCTGCTTTTACTATTTAATTAACAAAGCAAAGGATAGATATTGCATGTCAAAGGAATTCAGAAAAACACTCATCTAGTATGAACATGCCAGATTAACTGGGAAATTAAGAATTCATAGGGGAAACATCTGCTCTGAGTCACTGTTTCTTCTAGGATACATGCCATTGGTCCAAAGTTTCAAGAACCCAACCTCATCCTTGTCCTTCAACTTCTCTTTTGTTGTTGTTATTGTTTGCAAGGTTTAATGAAATGGGGCATGGATTAAATCCCATCACATGCAATAACAATCTCTTCAAACAGTTTCAAAATTGCAGCATATAGCACATATATATAACCAATACTCAATTAGACAAAATTCCTGGACAAGCCCTTGTAATTCACAGTAATAGGACTTCACTTTCACCATACTAACTGTCAACCAACCAATGACATGCAAGCTTCCTGACTAATCTTTATATTTGGATAGATCCTGGATCATTCAAGTCTCTAGTTTTTTTGGAATAGAAATGAATGCTGAATTTTTTATCTTTTTTTGGTTAAAGTGCTGGACTACAAGTATCTGGTCTGAGAGTCTAGTTTTAGTCTTCACCAAATTCTATGAAATGCTTCCCAATGAATAAATCACACAGAGACTTTTGAAACAAGACGTGGGGAAATTTCTGCTGCTCTTTAGATTTTGTATAAACTTATTGCTCAGAGTCCCAACTGTGTCACTTCTCTGGGAGCAGGCCTAATAACTCAGATAGTCCTGTACGTGTGTATGTGAGTATGAGTATGTGTGCATCTGTATGCACATCAAAGAGGTTTTCCAGGGTACTCCGAGAAGATGGCCTATGCAAACAACATGCCCCATGCAAGGAAATCCCATATTTAACTATCAAATACTATAAAAGTACAAGTTGTTTACACTAAGAATAATAAGATGCAAAAAAGTACACCTGCCCAAATGGGAGGATCACCTTATAAAGTTTATGAGCAGCTGCTCCAAGTGGGAGTGAAAGGATATTACAAGCCATAAAGCAATTCTCTTGTAAATGCATAGTCTGCAAACTTATTCCTAAGGTCAGGATTAGTGGGAAAACTGTATTCATCTGCATTAAGTTGAAACACTTAAATTTTAAAATAGGTTAAGGTTAGGGTAGGGTCCAGGAGAAGCACGGTTAGAGGAGAGGTTACGTAGAAAGAAATATTCACTTATGTAGAGGTATCAGCATCATTTAATATGATTCATCAATGGATACACAAAATATATCTAACCAAGAGCTCCCTTTTCAAAAAATATAATCCCTTTATAAGAGACAAGAAGTAACTACTGGGGAGGGGCACACTAAAAATATATGTGGGGGTATATACATGTAGATCTGCATGTGTATACATAAACATGTGCATACATATTTATGTATACACACACATATGCAATACATCTCTGTCATCACAAAACTTTCAGATGTAAGTTGAATAACTTTCTTATAAAGTTTTGATCAAATTAGTGCATGGCCTTCACAATTTAAAAATCTCTGTCAAGCGTCTCATGGCATTTAAATGGAAAAGTTCTCTAAGGAGGAGGAAAAAAAAACCCCAGATACTTTCCAAAATATCATTAGAGTTCAATACTCTAGCAAGGTTTTCCTCAATTCAAGTCACTTGTATGTTTCACTGTGACAATGAATTTAGAATCATTTTTTATAGTTTGAAGAGCTATTATTACAGTAAGCAGGCTATAATATCAAAGATTATATTTATGTGGCATTTACAAATAGCAGAAATATCATCGTTCCTAGTTATGAGCCATTTTTCTTCATTACCCTGCTTATTCTAAGAATCATTTTCTCCCCTTCCTGGCTCAAGAGATGCAAATATCCTAATAAACTAATTTCAATAACATGATCTGGGCAGCATTAGCTTAAAGGAAAGCCTATCTAACTAACATGGGTATACTCTGCAATATCGTAGGGATGCTACATTTATTATCTGGTGACCACCATCCACTTAACTTTGAAACTAGGAAGGAAGATGATCAATGCCCAGGAAAAGACTCCCCTAAGACATCTCATCAAACATAGGTAAATCAGAAAATAAGAAACAATCCACCACATAGCCAATTTGATTTATAGATTTTTGTAACGCCCAGTGGTCCCACATCTTTGGAAAGTACTTCTTCAGTGGCTTTTATCCCAGCGATCCCTTAGGTCAGCGGTTGTTTGCTGAACACCACGCTTGCTCTTCCAAATGTCCTTCTGCCCTCTTAGTTTTCTTTCCACTCTTAGGGCTCTGCCTAGATGTGAAAAGAAAGCAAATACAGATAACCATGATTTGTCATATTCTATTGAAATGCAAAACAATCTTTTTTGGTCTTCAACCCTTCATTTTTTGTCTGTGATACTGGCAGACAACTTTTCATGGCAGGAGATGTTGTCTTAGATGAAAAGATGATAAATTAATCAATAAGAATTTATTAAGTGCTTACTGTGTACCAGGAAATGTGCTTACAGGGACAAAAATGAAACATTCTCTGCCCTCAAGGAGCTGATATTCTATAAACTAATTCATGGGAGAAAACCTGAGTTTTATAACCAAAAGCAAAAGGAAAGAAAAATAAAGCAGAAGTGTAATTCAATTCAATTCAATAAGCTTGAATTTATTAAAACTCAGTAAGATAAAAATTAACCTGTCTCTAAATGGCCTAATCCCAGTTCCCAGTTCCCATTTCCTATTAATGGGTAAACAATTATTGTGCAGACAGGACCAGCCTCAGTATCATGAATAATGTCACATACTAGCTGTGTGTCCCTAACTTTTCAGTGCCTCAGGCAACTAAAGCTTCAAATTATGGATGAGTTGCTGATCTGTATCCGTAGAGGAAGTTTCTAACTCATGAAGGTCTCTATGTGAAAAGAATGAAATCACAAGTCCAGATCTAAAGAAAAAAAGTGCCAAGAACTAACTGAATACAAAGTCAAAAATAATTCAATCCACTCCCTCAAAGGGCTTAGATATCCTACTGGGAACAATAGACAAATGTTTGCTCCCATAAAATGTGCCATCCCCATGTTCCATGATATAATTCCTCTTCAGAGATTTTTTTCTTCATAGGTGTTGATGTATCTCGAGGGCCTCAGGCTATAACGGGACTTCCTATAGTATCTTACTTTATGAACCATCTGTTAATCCACGTGTTCTGGTTAATGGTATCCAAAGCCAAAGCAGGGTTTTAATGAGGGGACAAGTTTTGAAGAAAGAAGTGATTTGTTTTTATTTAAGTCTGGATGTCAAAGTCCACTGTCCTTAAATAAACAGAATTTGGGTATTTATTTTTTTTTTCCATTTCATTTGTCTTTCATTGGAAGTGTGAAGGTTTCTCTTCTATTCAGAGACCTGGAAAGTGAAAATTAGTAATTTTTGTGGCTTTAACACCTACTTACAGGGTTACACAGACTGCTATGAAGAAAGGGAGACATTTTTTAAATCACCTGGCAGGTATCCTAGCTTAATGCAATAAATACACTTCGGTACTGCTATAAAATGAATTTCCGTTAAATCTCTTTTCTATCTGGCTTTCATAAAGAATTGGAAGGTAATGTTCTCCCAGAAAAATTTTGTTAACTAAATATAGCAAAAATCTCATCTAAATCTGCAACAAACGAGATTTTTAAAAGCAAAGCTATATAGGGCATCTAGGCGATGGTGCAGCACTAGCCCTGAAGACAGGAAGATCTAAGTTGAAATCCTGCCTCAGACACTTGACAGTTACTAGCTGTGTGACCCTAGGCAAAGTCACTTAACTGCTATTGTCTCAAATAATAAAAAAAAAGAAAAGAAAAAAACAAAACACTAAAAAAAAGATGTTTTCTATAATGTATCAATAATACTAAAAATGCACTAAATAGAAAAAATACAAAATAAAAATAAAATTTAGCACCAAAAACTGCCAGACTGGATCTGTTTCACTGTATAATTACCCACTTGTACTGTTCCCACTATTACCCAACTTCAAATTACTTACTAATTCTAATTTTATATCCAAGTGAAATGTGTAACTTTTTTTGTTTTGGACTTTTCTCATAGTTTGAACTTACTGTCCCTTTTACTACATATCTAGAAAACTTTGTAATAGTTTGTAATAGTTATAGCCACAATTCCCAGCCCAGTGGTCTCCCTACTCCCATTTCTCATTGGTGAGTATTTTTCTGCAACCTCCCTTTTGAGCAAGGGCCTCTCTCTTTCATTCTTCATCCTCTGGACTTGATAGCCATTTCCCACTTTGCCCCAAGCCAATATCTGCTACCACCTGTCTTTTCAGGTCCCTGTTATATGCTGTCTCACCCATTAGAAGGGAAGGTCCTTGACAGCAGTGACTGTCTATTTTTGTTTGCATTTGAATTCACCCTGGACCTGTAAGAGAATAAATGCTTAATAAATGCTTGTTGATATGACTTGATAACACCCTCAGGTCATCGAATCCTAGAATATCAGCGTTGGAAGGGTCCTCTCTGCAATCACCCTGTCCAACCTTTGTTTGAAGCATGAATTCTCTCTACAAAATTTTCTACATGTACTTAAACAGTTTATGTCTGAAAAAAACAGGAAGGGGAACTCAGGGCACATTTTACAACAGGACAGTTCTAATTGTTAGGAAGTTTTTCCTTATGTTAGGTGAAAATATGCCTTTCTATACCTTTCATCCATTGGCCTTCCTTCCATCCTTTGTGACCACACAGAGTAAGCCTTACATTCCTTCCATGATAGCCCTCAAATACTTGGAAGACATTTATAATGTTCTTCTTTACACAACTGTTTTCTACATTCTAAGAGACAACAAAGTTCAAGTCTAATCTTTGCTTCAGATTGGAGTATGCTAGAAAAAACTAACGTCTAACAATGATCAGCATATACCAATACAATACATTGTGCCCAACCAAAAAGGTCTGCCCAACTTCATGTTCAGTTGGTTTGATTTGTTTGGTGTTACTGGCTGATAGCCTCATTATTCAATTCAACAAATATTTATCTGAGGCTTACCTGGGCACGGGCAGTAAGAGGTTAGAATGTTTTGTGCCTCTGATATATTACAAAAGTAGGAGCGTAAGACAATGCTTCTAGCTCTTGGTAAAGTGCCATCATTGTTGGGAACCAGGAGTTGACTGGGGTAACCAGAGACAAAGAGTTAAGCCAAACTCTCCAGCTGGCAAAAGCAGCAGGGACAAGAATTGGTTAAGTTTAGGCAAATACTCTTCCACAAAGTAAATTTTTGTCTTAATTTATGAAAGCTTAAATTTATAAGTGAATTTCTATTATGGAAAGAAAGCCTGTATTTGGAGGTACAAAAAACTGTACCCTTCAGAGAAGCTCTACTGTCAGCATGGTACATGAAAATCACTGGGGAAGAGGTGCTACTCTAACCACCGGCCAAGACCATTTTGAGAGATGTAAGGTCTGGCTTAGGACTCCATGGTCAAAATGGTCCAAAATATATCATAGCACTCAAGTCAGAAGGGACATCAAAAGCTATCTAGTCAACTCCCTCATTCTACAGCTGAGTAACATAATGCCTAGAGAGGTTAGATGACTGGATCATAGAAGTCAGAGCTAGAGGTCATCTCTTTCATTTTTCAGATGAGGGAACCGAGGTCCAGAGAAGTTGAGTTAAGATTATAAATCTGGAGCTCAAAGGGACCTCAGAGGTCACAACATTTCATTTCAGAGTTCAATCATTTCATTTTACAGATGAGGAGACTAAGGCCCTCAGAATGTAAATAATTTACCTAAGGTGACATGGGCACCCATTAAAGGTGGGATTTGAACCCGGGTCTTCTGAATCCAGAGCCAGTGTTCTCTCTAGAGCAAAGCACATAAATCTGTACCAAATCTCCTAGGTTTATAGTAGCAGCAACTCTCTTCTGTAAAGTGCTTTAAGATTAGGTAACAAATCATTTTCTGAACAGTATAATGTATTATATATTCAACTTTACAGATGAAGAGAATGGGGTTCAGAAAGGTTCAGTGACATGCCCATGGTCAACCAGCCACTAAGTTATCAAGGAAAAAATATCAATCCAGGTTTCTTCTGACTACAGTCAGTGCCTTTTCCACTACTACACACTGCCTTCCAAAAAATAATGGAAGGGGTATAGAAGAAATGTGAATATTGTATATTGCCCTCACACTTCAAAGAAAAGCATATGAATGTATAAAAAGTACTTTATGTCAACTCCCTTAGGCAACGTGATGAAACCTGTGGGGTCCTTGTCTGAATAAAATAAATTATATAGGATTGAAAAAAACCCCAATTATATTGAAATACAATTCTTCAGGTTTTTTGTTGTTGTTGCTTTAATTCATGGATGATCCCAGGTTAAAGACTCCTCATGCAGGAGGATGAGGGAAAGGAACAAGTATTTATTAAGCTCCTACTATGTTCTACGCACTGTGCTAAGAGCTTTACAAATATTACCTCACTGGATCCTCACAACAATCCTGGAAGGAAAGTACTTTTATTATCTTTATTTTACAGATGAGGAAGCTGGATCACACAGGTCGTTAGGGTCTGAAGCTGGATTTTAACTCTGAGAGTTCTACCTTCTGGCTCAGTGCTCTATGCACTGTACCACCGAGCTACCTCTACTAAGAGGCAGAAAGATAGTACAACAGGGGTTAATTTTCTGTGCTTTTTGCACTTTCATATATGGATACTCAAGCAGATCTCAGATTGCAAAGTGAACTGGAGATTATATTTATGTATTTAAATGTGCATACACATATATATATGTATATATAGGAATAGATATGCACACACTTATATTTGGAACATGCAAGTGAATTAGATTGCAATGTATTTGCAAAAGCACTTTCTTCTCTTCCACAGTATCCACTCATTGATCTTCAGTAACTTCCTCTCTTTCAGGACAAAATAACAACCCATCAGTCCATCATCTAAAGCCCTTCACAATCTGGCCCCATCTCCCTTTGAGCACATTTCATTCCAGTCCATGCACCAGACAAACTAGTCTAGCTGCTGTTTCTCAAGACAGCATCTCATCTCTCCTCTGCGTGTCTTTGTTGACGCTGTTCCCCAACACTGCTTCTTCTCAGCCTCTCAGCATCATTAGTGTCCTTCACCGTTCAGCTTAGTTGTCACCTCCAAGGGCATCCTCTCCTGCCCCCCCCCCCCAGTAGTTACTGCTCTCTCCCTCCTCAGATCATCCTTTTATTCATACATGTACACAGCATTCCCCGTAGTACAAAGGGCTCCAGATTTTTTTGGATCATGCACTTCAGGAAAAATTCTGAATATGCACCACTAACATATGTACATTTGTTTATATATTATATATTATATACATCTACTACTGTACTAACACATACATTGCAAAATGTACACAAAATAGAATTTTAAAAGAATGTGATAAAGAAAAAATAAACAATATTTTAGAATTTTAAAAAATCTGTTGCATAGGTGTAATGGGAGTTAAAGATCTCCCCCACCTCCTTAATAAGCCTCAAGTGTAGCCTTAAGAGAAACTTGATTAGGGGAGGCTTGTTTTGCAGAAAGGCCTACACCTTTTGTAAATTTCTAATGGGGCACTGGGTCACAAGGGTCTTGATGCCCCCCAGCTCTGAAAATTATATATATACTCTGAGGTGAGGTTTAGCTTTGGGGCTTACTCTTTGGAAGAAGGTTCTTGTGCCAGATGACACTCTGGGCAGCCATTAAGGAGAACCCTCCACCCCCACCCCCCGCCCCCGCCCCCAGCTGACCTTTAAACTCAGATGCTGGCTGCTGGTGCTTTTCTCTCTGATAACTAAGTATGTATCTAATAGTCAGACACCGGATCTGTGATGTATGAACTGCTTATGGTCAGACAGTTAGAAACCCCGTCTGTTGGTCTTTATTTCTCAGCTTGTATTTTCTTGATTTGTATATGTCATTAAAGAAGATTGTTGACCCCTCAAAAGTTGCCTTCCTTTTAGAAAAGCAGATCTAAGAAGTAAGAACCTGTGCTAGCAGGCCATCCTGACAGTGTCAGGGTGCTTGCTGCTACAATAGGGACTGGACATGGTGATTTCATTTGTGTAAGGAACTCCCAGATAAGGAAACTTCCTCTATAAATGGAGATTGGCACCTTAAACTGGCACCTTATTTGTAACTTAGAAGTCTCAGATTCTAAGGAAGAAATTTGGTTTTTATTCTTGTTTTGTTTTTCCTAATTGGGATGAGGGGAGAAAAGTTGAGGGGGAGAGAAAAAATTTCATTTTAACATGTTTACATTTATAAGAAACTTGCTGAGAGTACTGAGAGTTGAGACTTGTCCAGAATCACAGATTCAGTATATATCTGGGTGGGACTTACATTGAGATTTTTCCCAGCTCCCAGGCCAGTTCACTATCCACTACGCCATGCTGTCACTCTGCCTTGAACATAGTAGGTGGTTAATAAATGTTTACTAAATTGGATTGCTGAATTCAAGTTTTGACCTTCTTTTCTTAATGGTTTGTTTTGGATCCTACACGAAACGTAATAGAAACCAAAATGGCATCATTCTAAAACTCCATAAGCAAATATATTTGAGGGTTATTACTTTCAGACAGCTAAATTTCTCTCTATATATGAAAAGAGAAATCACCGTCACTTCTAGTTTGCATATCCTGCTGCTTTGTCTTAATTATTTTGCAACGGGCTGGATTAATGACTGATATTAAAGTTTCCAAAGCCAACTCTGTCAATTTTGTTGATTCAAGGAATCCTTCTGAACCCAGCTTCACTCAATGTATCTTCGAATTTAATACACTTATTCTAAAATACTATAATAATGATTTATTCTATTGTCCCTTTTTGTTAAAATTGCCTAGAAATTACTACTATGAAATGATTTCCAAAATGGAGACGAAAGGCAAAATTAAAAATGAATATCACTTAACATAAAAATGAACAGTTATATGGGGGAAAGATGATTGTTTTTTCTGAAGAGAAGATACACATCCTTCCAAAAAAATAATAAAGTAGGAATATAGCATTTTTTAATCCCCAAGGCCATGGTTCACTCAAAAAATAATAAATGACCCATGTTATTATCAGACCAATTTCATATGCCAGATTATTGGAAAATGTCATAAAATAGGATGGCTGACATTCCAGAGGAATCAGATATTTAACTGCCCAGAGAAACTTCTATTGGCCCAAAATAGTGTTCAACACTATGGTCGTAAATCAACACATCAATATAAATTTCCAATTTCTTCTAATTTGCTAGACAATTTTTGATAGAAATGTATCTGATAATGAATACAATATTTCATCTTTGTGTTTTCTAAGGAATTACACATTCCTTTTATCTTTGGGGAAAATGAGAACCAAGAATAATAAGTGCTTGTGTCCTTTGATGAAACTTAATGAGCAATGAGGGTCATTGGGTCCATTTACATTTACATCCTGTACATTTCTCAGAGGAAAAAGGGGTTGCTGACCTACAACCTTTGGGGCAAGTAAATACTCAAGAATTTGTGACAAAAAAGAAAACTGCAAATTCTTAGAAGAGCAATTTCTGGAGTGTTCAGAATAAGGACAGGTAAGATTCAATGGTCTCATATTTTGAAGGGAAGTCAGCTCAAGAAAGATGAAAAACTCTCAATAACTAAATTTCATATTATTGTAACTTAACCAGTGACAAAGAGGAAGAATTTCAAAAACCTTGGGAAGACTTTTATGAACTGATGCAAAATAAAATTCACAGAACCAAAGAAACAATTTATATGGTAACCACAATAATGTTAAGGAAAACGACACTTGGTCTTCTAAGAATTGTGTCAGGAGCACTTTAACTACTAAGGACAAGATTTTTTTTTCCTTTTTAGCTATGTTCAGAGCAAGAAAAAAAATCAAAGAAAGGATTGGACTTCTGCTCAAGGTGGATAGGAGAATGAAAATGGATGGTTTTGAGTAGGCTGAACTATTCAAATCTTATTTTGCTTCTATCTTTTCTTTCTTCCAAGAAGAATGATCTGAGAAGGAAAGAACAAAACTGGTAAGCAAAACAATGGAAATCCAAAATAAATGAACGTTGTTTGGTGGTATCAAACTGTCTGCAATAAGTTCAAATCATCCTGGATAAAGTACATCCTAAATTACTGAGCTGCCAAGAGTGGTTTTTGAAACTAAAGAATGGGAGAGATGCCATAAGTCTAGAGAAGGGCAATTATCTTTTTTTTTTTTTTTTAAGGAGAGGGGAAACAGTGGACATGCAAACTATAAACCAGTAAGTCTGATCTTTATTCCCTGAAAAATTCCATAGTACATAATTAAGAAGATGGTTTGTGAGCACTAAGGAAGAGAAGCAGTAATCATTTAAAGGAACATGGCTTCATCAAGAACAGGTTATGCTAGACTAACTTCATCTCCCTTTTTGACAAAGTAGGTAAGAGAACACCAGCAGATCAGAAATCAAAAATATCAGTAGACCTGAGAAATGCAAGAGACAGAATTTCCCCAGATTTATCAGAGCATTTAACAGTCTCAGATTTGAATCTAGTGGACAAGATGGAGCGACACAGACTAGGCAAAAAGGGGGAGGGGGCTCCTTTTGAGACTGCCTGAAAAATCTCCCTTCCCTTTCTCCAGACTCTTGTTGGATTCTCCTCCTGTCCTGACTTTGAGAAAACAAGATAACTCAAAAGATGGAAGAGATATATCAAATAAAGTTTGGTCCAAAGAGTCTGTGACAAGGCAGAACAATAAAGCTAATCTAATTAATAAGATGAAATTAAATAAGAATAAATGAAAAATTTGAACTTAGGTTCAAAATATCAACTTTACAAGCACAAGACAGAGGAGATGTAGTTAGGAAACAGTCCCTGTGAAAAAGATCTGGGAGTCAAAGTAGAACACAAGCTCATTACTAATCAACAATGTGGCATGGTAGTAAAAAAAAAAAAAAAATCCAATGTTTTCCTAGACAGCATTCAGAGAGCCTTAGTGTGGTAAGAGAACATAAATAAGGTAATGATTGTCCATACTCTGCCCTGCCCAGGTTCATCACTTCGGGGCAGTACATTTTTAAGAAGATATAAACATAATAGAATACATTCCAAAAACAAAGTGACCAGGATAGTGAAATGGCTTGACTTCATGCCATGTAAGGACAGAAGGAATGAGGGATATTCAGCTCGAAAAAGATAACAATTGGTGAGGGAAGGGGTGGGAATGTGTTAGCTGTCTAAGTATCAAAAAGGTTGAAATGTCAAAGAGGGATTATACTTATTCTGTTTGGCTCTCACAATTCATTATCTCTCTCTTCTTCATTTTTAATCTTTCCTTATCTACTGGTTCCTTCCCTGGTACCTACAAACATGCCTTCATATCCTTCATGATTTAAAAAAAAAAACAATAAAACTCTGACTTGCACCTAATGTCCCCTCAAGCTACTGTCTTGTTTATTTCTCCTCCCTTTCAAAGTCAAAGTCCTGTAAAAAAGTTTTCTTCTCTTGTTACCTCTACTTATTCTCCTTTCATCCACTTCTCAACCCTTTACAATCTGGCTTCCAATCTCATCACTCAACAGAAATAGGCCTGTCTGAGATTATCTTTAAATTGCCAAGTCTGATGGCCTTTTCTCAACTTTCATCCTATTTGATCTTTCTGATGTCTCTGATTGCTATTAGCCACTCTTTTCTGGAAACTCTCCTGTCTGGGTTTTCCTGACAGTGTTCTCTTGGTTTTTGTCCTATACAACATCAACTGCTGAGTCTTCCTTTGAGAATCTTCATGTGTATCATGTTCCCCAATGTGAGAATACTGCAAGGCTGTCTCAATATACTCTCTTTAATGACCTCATTAGTTCCTATGGATTTAATAATCACTACAAATGCAGATAACTCTCAGATCTCTATGTCTAACCCTGATGGCTCCTGAGCCCCAGTACTGTACTATGAACTATCTCTGAGACACTTCAAACTGGATGTCCTGCAGGCATCTCAAACTCAACATGTCCAAAACAGAACACATTATCTTTCCTCCTCAACTCCTTCTGAAGTTCCTTGTTTCTGCTAAGACACAACTATCTTTTAGTAACCCATCCTTGGAGACATCTTGGACTCTCACTCACCCCACAAATCCACTAAGTTGCCAGATCTTATTGATTTTACCTCTACTTTTCTTGTACTCTCTCTACTCAAAGGACCATCACCCTACCATAGGCTTACATCATCTCTTACCAGAACTACTTCAGTGACCTCTTAATAGGCATCCTGGACTCACATATTTCCCCTCTCTACCCTACACTGCACATAGCTACCAAAGTGATTTTTCTTAATGCACAGATCTGACCAAGTTATTCTCCTGCTCAACGAACTCCAATGGCTTCCATTACCTTTAGAATCAAATACCAACTCATATGCTTGGCATTTCAAGCCCCATCTGGCTTCAGTGTAACTTGAGTTTTTTTTAATACATTATTCTCCTTCAAGTACTTTTTGGTCCTACAAACTAGCCCACTTGCTAGGGTCCCTTACTGAAGGTCTTTAAGCATAGACTGAATGATCGCTTGTTAGTGATACAGTAGAAATGATTTGGTCAAATACAGGGTTATGTTAGATAATCACTGAGGTACTTTCCAGTTTTTATGATCCTACAACACATATTTTTAGTTCTTTGAAGATAAATTTGCATTCTTAAGATCCTTTTGTGAGAAATTTTAGATAGATACTAGAATTTTAAAAAACATGCAATTGTTCTATATTAAGAATACTTCCAAGAGCCTTTAAAATGTGTATGTGTGGGCTTTGTTTTTGCTTAACACATGTTAAGCAGGGAAAACACCCACAACCATATGGAGGCTCCAATGATAAAAAACAAAACACCATTTTACACCAGAAGTATACTGATGGGGCCTATTTTTAACTTGTGTTCTTTGTTTTTGGAGACTGGGTCTGCTTACCTCACTCAGGCTAAAAGGATGCTGGTTATTAAAGGACCCAGCTCCATTGCTGATTGGCACAGAAGCTTTAACTTGCTTTGTTATTCTGACCTTGACTAGTCCAACCCTGGTTAGCCAGTCTGGTAGACCTTTGGTCTCCAGGGGCTCACTATATTAGAAGTAGGTATAGTGCAGACACCTGATTGGCATTAGCCCTATTGCAGCTCAGAACTCCCAAACTAAAGCCATTTACCTGCCTTAGCCTCCTCAGAAGTAGCAACTACAGTCAGCTTACTGTTGATTGAGCCCTTCCCTTCTCTTACAAGGTTTGCAGAAAATAATGAAATCCTGGAGAACTTTAGAAGAAACTATCTCACCCAAAATATAAACATTCTACGTAGTTTGCATTTATTTTCATTCGCTGGATAAAACTGGAAACCTTGAAATCAAGGCTCAAAATTAAAACATGTTCAGATTTATCCATATGCATCTTCTCTCATCACTTTATTTTTCACTATGATATATGGAAGATAAGTAATGAAAATAAGAGGTGATATTCAAAACTGCTTAGGTTTGTTATTTGTTAGTGGGTGGAAAAATGTAAAATACAAATTAGCTATGTTTCCTTCCAGTATTCTTCTAGGAGACAGTTTGGAAGGAGAAAAATCTAAAAACTGAGTAACTTTCTCATTACCCTAGTCTCCTGATACCATGAATAATGAAGAACTACTGGTATCTAACATTAAAAAAACTCCAACAATTTAAAGTCTGTTGATTGCCTATTACTTTTAAGAATACATAAAACCAAAGTAAGACTTTTCCTTTAGCCAGAAATGGTTTCTTCTCCAAGTATTTGTTGTT
This sequence comes from Notamacropus eugenii, assembly GCF_028372415.1. Taxonomy (NCBI): domain Eukaryota; kingdom Metazoa; phylum Chordata; class Mammalia; order Diprotodontia; family Macropodidae; genus Notamacropus; species Notamacropus eugenii. The sequence continues at coordinate 151,568,585 of NC_092873.1, read as the reverse complement.
TTAATATGACATTTCCAGAATCTGCTGACATTAAATCAAGGGATCATTGGATGTGGAGAAGAAGAGGCATTAAAGGTCATCTGTACCAACCACCTCATTTTACAAATAAGAAAATTAAGGCATACAGAGATTTAAAAACTTATCCAAAGTCATGTAAATAATGATGATCAAAATTTATATTGTATTGTACTATATTACACATCTCACCACGTTTGAACCTCATTACAATTCTCTGAGGCAAGTACTACAGGAATTACTATCCCTATTTTACAGATGAGGAAACTGAAGGTCAGGGAAGTCAAATGACTTATTCATGTTGATATAACTAACAAATGCCAGAGCTAGGATTTAAACCCAGGTCTTCTTGACTCCTCACCCAACACTCTATTCACCATACCATTCTGACCCTCTTACAAGTTGTAAGTAATAAAACCAGGATTCAAATCCAGGTTCTTTGACTCTGGATCCTGTGCTCTCAAACTAACACTGGAATAGAAATCTCTTTTACTAGGATTAATGAAAGCAGTCTTTCCTAATTGGGGCTCATGTCTGCCAAATTCCAAATATTAAAAAGTTTAATTTGCAAGTAGTCCCAAGTATATGAAAAGGTTGCAATAATGCTAATTATTTCTGGATCTAGACAACAAAAAGGAAAACCAGGTCTAGAGCCTCCTCATTCTGCACAAAGACTACAAAAGGAGATGATGTTAACATCAAGTGACTTCACTATCACATTGAACAGATAAAGACTGACAACATTATATCAGTACTGACCATATCCTGTCACAAGTCATTCCCCTGCTCTCTTGTTGGGCACTGTTCAGACACAACTAGACATTAAAAAAAATCAAATTTTACTCAATTTCCAATTTAACAAACATTTAGGTGCCAGGCACTGCGAATACAAAAGAAATAAGACTCAGTCCTCATCCTCAAAGAGCTCATAGGCTGAGATGGGTTTCTATTTCCTAATCCTGATAAATAAAGTGGAATTCCAATCATAAAAGTTAAGAAGAGCTTTTGGTTTGAATGGTCAAGGACATGGTTTGTTGCTGCAAAAGACTGATTCCCCCTGTCTTGCCTAGACTTCTGCAGCAGCAATTTACTGACTTGCCCCCACTGCTGATTAGTTCAAAAGCTTTTTTTACCTATTGTTTTCGACCTGGTTGAGGTGTTCCCTCTCTCCATTCCTGAAGGCTGATCATATTGGACATCCAATTAATTTCAACCCTACTGAAATTCAGAACTTCTTAAATTTTCTAACAGAACTAACCAAAAATGGAAAGGACAGTCCTCTAGAGAGAGAAAATTCCTATTACTGAAGGTCTTCCATCAGATGATCACTTGTTAGAGATGGTGTTGACAGGAATGCTTTCTGGGTAGGGTTACACCAGATAATTCCTGAGTGCCCATTCATGATCTGTTCTGAATGTATTTCTTATTAGGGTAATCAGCTGAGAAAATGGAAACTGAAATATAGGATATCATCAATGAGTCCACAGCCTTAATCTGGATTTTAGGAGAATAATTCCAAAAAAGGATTAAGAAAGTCCTTATTTACCTTTGATGGCAATCTTGCTTTCAGGCCTAAGAATGAAAAGACTGTGTTGCTTTCCTTTGATTCAAAAAAGCTGTCATAATCCTAAAAAAGGGGAGGGGGGAAGAGAAGAAAAGACACACAATCAAACAGTATCTTTGATGTCTTAGACACATAATCCCTTAATGCCTATATAAATACAAACAAAATATATCTGTATCTACTTTTAGGAAAAGTCTTGAATATTTGCTGCTTTTACTCGACATCCCTTTTAAATCCTCCCTTCTCTTCTCATGACAATGTAAAATCTAGAGCCACATAAATAAAATTTGGGAAACTGCCACAATAATTCATTCATTTCCCCCTACATTAATTAAGATTCAAATTTTTCATCTATAACTACAGAAGGATACAATCAAAACTCTTTCAGTATTAAGCTGATAAGAAATTTAAAATTTCACAATTTGGGAAAAATAGAAAACAAGAATGAATCATTTTCTAAAAAAGAGGTTCTTAAACCTTTCTTTGTGGTATAGACACCTTTGGAAGTCTAATGACAACTCAGAATAATGTTTTTAAATGCATAAAATAATAAGATCACAAAGGAAACCAATTATACTGAAATAGTTATTAATTTTTTAAAAAATTTATGGACCCCAAATTCAGAATTACCCCTTGCTCTTTCTAAGCGCTAAAGCCTCGAAGATTTTCCTGGAATGATATCTGTACCTTCTTCTGATATGCCACCCCAAATACAACAGGGCAAATGCAGAAAACAGGGCCTCAGATGATGCCCTGGGTGATTTAATCCATTCCAGCTTTGGAACACTAGCCCTGAGGCTCATACTGTCATGACTGGTGAGTGCACAGAGCACAAGCTCCCATGGTTGGCTAGACACAGAACGTCCCAGTCCTGCCTTCACATTCCACCTTGCACATTGTCTTGACATGTTACCCTGAAGCCCCTTTCCAACTCTTTCTCTGAAAACTCTAATTATACCAATACTGCCATCTGTATTAGAAAGAGTAAGTTGATCAACTCTTTTATGACTCACTCAGTTCCTGTGACTTCCCAAATCAAAATACTCTTCCCTGGGAACCACTCCCCTAATTTGCGTTGTTTCCCCAATTAGCATGTTTGCTCTTTGAGGGATTGCAGGGATTATTTTTGCTTTTGTATTGGTATCCCTTGTACTGGCACACTAATAAAGTCTTTTTCATTTATTTAATTTCATTCACTTTCAACTCTTTCTGAGAATCAGTTTAAAAATGGATTTGGATTCTCCAGTCTGAGACTTGATTTCCTCCTTTGATAAAGTAGAAATTATATACATATATTAATACCTCACAAGACTGTAAAAAGGAAAACATATTGTAATATTAAAATGCTATAATAATGTGAGTTATTTATTAAACAGGAAAGCTATAGTTTTCAAAAGGTAACTAAGGAACCATTTCTCTCTTGTTGGATTCAGAGGATCACAAAATCTTCACACCAGTGTTGGAAGGAGACCCAGAGATCATCTAGTAAAATCTTTTCATTTTACAGATTCAGAAAACTGAGACTCAGATAGAACAAGTAATTTGCACAAGGTCACATGGCTTGGAAGTGGCAGAGTTGGAGTGCAGCTTCATTCAGGTCTATCATCCTAAGTACAGGATGCCTTCAGGTGTACTACACTACCTCTCATTTACAGGAAGAGCCATCAAAGAACTCAGAATAAATGAGTCAACATATGAAAAGCATTTCTGAAAACCTGAAGGCAATGTCAGCTGCTATTGACGCGCCCTCCAGCATTATCCTTCCATCTACTCTGTATGAATCTTGTTTGTACCTATTTACATACATGTTGTCTCCTCCACTAGAATGCAAGCTTCTTGTCTTTAGATCCGCAGCACCTAACACAGTGCCTGACACATGGCAGGATCTTAATAAATGCTTGTTGATTGACTGGTTCATCATCATCATCGATTGTCATCATCATCAGTTCATATATTTAATTTTTAAAAAATTCCTAGCCTGGGTTTAAACTTTTCAGCTTTAAACGTTTTGTGTTGATACAAAGCAGCTTATTCTTTTTTTCTAAAAGACCTGAAGGGCATCTAGAATGTAGCATGGCTTTTCTGTGGACTATTCACAGGAAAACATGGGACAATATTTACACAAGATGAGAAGGCATGAAGGAGCGGTGATCTGCAATGGTGATAAATCAAAGAATCAAAATGAAGTGTCCTATACAACCAGGCCAAGCTTCTTCAAGGATACTCTTACCATCCTGACTCATGAAAAGACCACAAAAGAGGGACATCTGTTCAGGAACTGCCCGAGTTCCACAGAGAACTTACAAGTTCTCTTGTTTTTTTTCACATCATACAGATTAGACGGTGACTTGGACTATGTTGCCGATGCAAAAATGTTTAAAGGAGAGACTGCCATGTTCCAAATTGTAAATTCTGAGATGCCTACTATAGCATTCTTTGTTACTGCTTCATTGTGTATGCCTAAAACACATTCTCTATTTCCATATTTCAGGGGCCTGTTATTATATCACCCAAAGCGTCCTTCATTGCTACAGATCACAAACCTTCATGGACATTCTCTGTGGGTTGCTGTGACTGAAAAATTTACTGTGTGATTGAAGAACAACCAGGACAAAGAGACGGGAGATGAAGTGACATGACTGAAGGAGAGAGAGAAGGCCAGTTCTGCTGGATCATAGCATGTGGGACAGAGAGTAATGCCCAATGAAGCAGGAAGAAGAGCCTGGGATTATAACCATGACAACTCTTATTTGTTACTAGGATCAGTTACAAATTCAACTGCAATAGAGGGCACTGTCTTTTACAAGCTCACCTGTAGATGAAAAGGACTCCAAGAATAAAGGAGAACAGACACGGGAAAGGCAATCATACACAAAGTTAGAAAAGAAATTTTGCCTGTATATTCAGCTCTTCCTTACGTATTCTCTTCTCAGAGACTTCAGAACTGATGTCTTTGCTGGAAGGAACTCCCAGTGAGGGAGTCCATCCACCTACGAAGCCTTCTCTGCAATTTATATATTATTGTCTTGTGGAGTTGCCTCAAGCACTGAGAGCTTCAGTCACCTGTCCAGGGTCACACAGGCAGTATACATTAGAGGCAAGGCTTGGACCCAGATCTCTCTGGTTCCAAGGATGGTTATTTATATGTTTTGTCATACTGCCTCTCATGAAAAAGAAAGAGTAAATGTAAAAGACTACCAACGTCAATGGCCATCGGGAACAGAAAACAAGGCTTCTTGGCATATGTATTTTTTTAGAGTAAAAAAAACACCCTGCTTTCATTTGAGATTTCTCAGACACTAAACATTTTACTGCTGCTATTGCTACTGGCACCAATTGATACTGGTGTGATCTGAATGCCAGGGATTACTGGCCCCTGATTAACACATTTCCTAGTCCCAGGACTACGAACTGAACCCTGTCCAGAAGTTGTAAAAGAAAAGCAAGAATTTTTTTGGTAGAGCCTTATTTCTTGGAACTTCCTAGTGCATTTGATTCCTAAATGTTTGAACTGTGTGACAGCAGTGACTTTGCTGTGCAAGCCAGCTTATCTGCAGGCTGCAGCTAGGCTGAAGCCATAGTCATGACTGTTCTTTCCAAACTACAGCACCTGTACCACAGGGATAAGTTCATAAAGTGTTATATCCATGTGGGTTTGCAGCCCTCAGACAGTACAAAAATGCTGAATTCAAATGACTTGCATTACAAATAAGGTTATGATTTAAGCAGACTATTATATGAATCCATGATTAAGTGCAGTGTGAATACTAGTAAAATCTTAGGACAGAAAACAGCTTTATAACACCATTTCTAAGTCAGGTATGGTGGCACTTGACTCTATTTCTTGTGACTAAGGGAGGCTGAGGCTGGTGGATAGCTTGAGCTCTGGACTTCTGATCTGCAGGAGGGCTAAAGTCAATTGAGAGGCCATGCTAAATTTGGCACCAGCATGATGAACTTCTAAGGCTGAGAGGCTAGCTAAGGAGGAGTGAACTAACCCATCAGAAAAACTGAGGTTAAAGCCTCTGTACACATCCAGTGGTGGGGCTGGGCTGTTGGGTGGTTGCTATACTTACAGCCTTATTGAAATAAGGAGACCCTGTCTCAAAATTCATTTCTATGTAACAAAGCTATTTCCATGTGCCCTAACCCTCACTCAAAGACTTTCAGTGTCTCTCTCCTCATTACCTAAAAAATGAAGTCCAATCTCCTTTGCCTGGTACTTAAGGCCCTCCATGATTAGGACTCAATTTACCCTTTCATCCTAATTTTCTTCTGCACACATCTTTCACTACAGCCAAACAAAGTTCCTTGATGATCCTTGAACATTCCTTGACACATTCCAAGCTTTCCTGTCTTTGCTTATCCTGTTCCCCCACCTGGAATATTCTCTGACAGTTCTACCTGTCCAACTCACTTCAAGGCATGGTTTAAATTCCACGATCCTTTGTCCATACCTCATCCTCCCTGTCATCTGAAAACAATCTCTCCAACTTCTCCACCTTCTGGTGATGTCATTCCATATCTCTTGCATAAAACGTGCATTCTACCATGAAACTGCAAGCAATTTGTATACATGGAAGCAAAACACTGTAGAGCACTGGATTTAGAGGCAAAAGACATAATTTCGAATCTTGACTCTACTGTGGGATCTTTGGCCAAGTCACTTAACCTCTATGAGCTTCAGTTTCCTTATCTTTAAAGTGAAGAGATGAAGGGTTCTTAATGTGAGATTCATTTTTTAAAAAAATTTTTGATTTTCAAAGCTGCTTTTTTGTTATTGTTCAGTCATTTCAGTCATGTTTGACTCTTCAGATCCCATTTGGAGTTTTTGTGGCAGAGATACTGGAGTGGTTTGCCATTTCCTTCTTCAGCTCATTTTATAGATAGGGAAACTGAGGTAAACGGGGCTAAGTGACTTGTCCAGAGTGACATAGCTAGTAAGTGTCCGAGGCTAGATTTGAACTCAGAAAGATGAGTCTTCCTGAGTTCAGGCTTAGAACTCTAATTACTTTGCCACCTACCTGCTTTTGAAAACTACATTTTAATATAACTGGTTTTCTTTGAAACTCTATGTATTTTATCCTTTTAAGAACATTATTGTGAGAAGCAGTCCATATACTTTACCAGACTGGGTTCATGACACACAAAAAAGGTGAAGAATCCCTTTCTAAATCTAAATCCTGTGCCATCCTCCTGGGTGGCTATATACTCCATTGGGACAAGGAACCATGCTTTAGTCTCTTCATCTCCTAACAATACCTCGTCCAGGATCTTAAGCATAACAGATTAAAAAAAAAATTACTTTTATTATTATTTTAAATATTTTAAAAAATAATTAATGACTACTATATGCAAAGAATCACTGTGCTAGAAAGTGAGGGTAACAGGAAGGAAGGAAGGGAAGGAACGAAAAACTACAGTTCCTCCCCTAAAGCAGCTCAGAATATATGTTGTATGTCTTGATGAATGCCCAGGTTGCTAGGCCTTAATAACAGCATTTTTTAAAAATCTGGTTTCAGGATCCCTTGACAAATGCTTTCCCTAGTTCCTAGCTATATAATAATGACTCTCCAAATGCCATTTACACTAGACGTGAGAGACAAAAAGCTAAAATGTAGCTGGGTTCTGCACTATTTCATGTCTTCCTTTATGCAGCAATGCAATGCAATAAACATTAGGGACCTAAATGCGCGGTCTCCACTAGGTCTATTACAAAACCTCATGAGGCATGAAGGTGACCTTGAATTCTCCAACGTTACGGCAGGGGAGTGAAAGTTTTGGCAGGGTCTCCCACCCCTGAAAGGCTTTGAGTATGAGCTTAAGATGGACTGTATTTTCTGTAGAGCTCTGATAACTGAGCCTTTTACTTTATCTGGCTGGGAACAAGGACACTCCATTTCCTGCAGTCTCATTACTTCCCCCCTTTCCCAGTTCCGCTTTATAGATGGTCTTCCCCCTCTCCCCCCATCAGAATGCAAGTTCCTGGAGGAGAAGGTCTTTCCTGTGTGCTTTTATAGCTATCTCCAGCTGCTTAGCACAGTGCTTACCATATTCTAAACAATGAATGTTCTATCTACCTATCTGGCATTTTACCAGTCTGCAGGGTAATGGTGCTGTTCTTTTTTTTTTTTTCCTGCTATAGTAACTTCTGAAAGCTACCTACTAAATTGGGATAGGTATAAAACACTGATATCTTAAAGTATAAGATAAGGAATGGACCTATGATTTCACTGGCATAGGGAACTCCCAAGGAGGAATTTTCCTCTTCCAGCACCTTCTCTGCAACTTATATACTTAGAGAGATGACTAGGGCACCTCCACGGCAAGTAACTTAACCAGGGTCATACAGTCAGTAAGTATCAGGGTGAGGACTTGAAATCTGTCAGGACTTTCCGGCTTCAAGGTCTATCCATTAGACCACACTACCTTCACTGTGTGGTGAAGTACATGCAAAGGGGATACAGAGATAAACAGAGGGACAATTTAATTCCAATTCTCTTCTTTCTTGTCTTCTTTAAATCTCCTAACTATTCCCTCCAAAAATCACATCCCTTTAGCTGCCTCCTGCATATAGTCTTCCTCTGGCTGTTTCACTACAGAAGTGCTGCTCCTGGCTTTGTTTAAATTCTAATCCCTGCAGGACAAGAATGTGATTTAAAACAACCTATTTGTTGTATTCATTCCTGTTTGTTCAGTTGTGACTAAATTATATTATGGCAAACAACCTGGGTATCCCGGGGAGTTGTTTGTAACACACTCATATATAACCAGAGCTGGGCTGGGCAATTCTGTTCCTCTGACAATATGTCTGGCTCATTATTCTTTCTCAGATCTAGATGAAAGTTGGGACTGACCCAAGGAAAAGGAGGAAATAAACAGCATGAGTAGGAAATGCTGGAGATTATATAAGAGATGGGAGAAAGGAGGGGTGTAGGGGTGATTTACATCAACAGTACCAACGTGTGACTGACTACATCACCTTCAGCCACCTTTGCTCAAGTTCTAAAAACTCTCCTATGAGCATAATTACTGGGATGAGCTAGGAGAGCAGCTCTGAAGAACGTGAGTCCGGCTGTTCAGGCAAATAGATGATGGGCTGATAATTACCTCTAAAAGAAAAAAAGAAAAGAATCCAGGAGCCAGGGCCTCCAGAAAGAACTTTGAATTGCTAAGTATTAAAAATCAGCTAGAACACCAATTCATTAAAATAGGTAGAGAAACAGGAAATTTAGACAATTTGTATATTAGAAACAAACTGTTTATATTTGCTGTTGAACTGGAAGGGACCGGGCCAATGATTTTATTGATAAGGAACTCCTAATAAAGAAGAGTTTTCTTCCAGTGCCTATCTAAAGCTGCTTTGTAACTTAAGAATTTTAAATCACATAGCCCACATGTATCAGAGGTATAACCTGAACCCAGGTTTTCCAGGCTGCAAGGTTAGTTCTCTGTCTACTATCAGCAGTTCTCAAAGTGTTGTCTGGTGTCCCTGATGGCCCCCCAGACTCTTTCAGAGGGTCCATGAGGTCAAAACTATTTTCATAATAATCTTAAGATGATTATATTTCTAATAAATATACTAATAATTTCTAATGATAAATATCATTAGATATAACCCACATCAAAGCTCTCTGGAGAGTCCTCCACAATGCTTAAGAGTTATAAAGGGGTCCTGAGACCAAAATCTTTGAGAACTGCTACACTACACCATAGTTATCACTCTCACTATTAAAATGATGTGGGGTAATTCCTATTATGCCTTAAAAAGACTAACTATAGTACAGTATATACAGTAACTCTCAAGTCCTATACATAAGAAAGACCATGCTATAAATTATGGCGAAAACCAGCTTCTACATTCCAGGTTTCAATATGCTTCTATTGAAAACTCTAATCTTAAAATGCTCACAAATGAAAACAAAAGCCTTGCAAGAATTTTCATATATATATGTGTGTGTGTATTATATATACATCTATGTATATATATGTCTATGTATAAATATACACACACAAACAAAGGAATTTGTAAAGAAAGCACCTTCTGAATTCTTATCTAGGTATTTTTTCACATGTAGATTATTACTTATTCTCAGAAAATCTAACTACCTGAAAATGTTAAATACTGATTCTTAAAATCTTCAAATCATAGGACTATAGTTGTAGCATTGGAAGGGACCCTAGAAATCATATAGTAAGATGAAAACATCTCCTTTTCTTATTATTTAAAAAAACACACTCTATTTAGTAATTTCCACCATGATTCTAAAAATGTGTTCGTCCTTCATTGCCGAAGATGACCAGGCCATCAGAGAAATAATGACATGACTTGCACCTGACTTTGTTTTAAGTGAGGGAGAGCTGTGCAGGTCACCAGCCTCACTTCTCCTCCAGAGCCATCTGAATCCAGTGACCAGATATTCATCAGGATGACTGGAGATGACCCAGGATGAGGCAATTGGGGTTAAGTGACTTGCCCAAGGTCACACAGCTAGGGAGTGTCAAGTGTCTAAGGTGAGATTTGAACTCAGGTCCTCCTGACTCCTGCACTGGTGCTCTATCCACTGCACCACCTAGCTGCCCCCTATCTAAAAATAATATCCATGTGAATAGTGCCACATTGGTCCTTGCCCCTGAGATTCCATCTAGGTCTTCACAACTGCGGGCTGCCTCATACAGCACTATGGGGAAACAGTTGGCACTGGGACCCCACAGTCGACTGGCCTATGCCTCACCTTGGTCCTCTCCTTTAAGCCCTGAGATGTGGAACTGAAGCCCAAAGAAGTCACTTGACATGCCCAAGGTCACCTAGTGGTTGAGCCAAGATTTGAACCAAGTTCCTCTCATTCTTAAATTCAGCACTCTTCCTACCACATGGTGTTTCTTTGACTCATCAGGTTTGCATCTGGTTTCATATTAGCTTATTATGATGTTGGAAACAGAATTTCTGACTATTAAGTCATCAATAGAAGCAAGTGGCAATCAATATGAAGAACATTCTCTACACTAGCAACATTGAAGGCTATGCTCACCTGGTCTGGAGTGTTGGGTTTAGTCATGGACACTATATTTAGAAAGGACATTGGCAAAAAGTTGATGCCATATTAAGATGAATTTAGCAGAGAGGAAAATGATAATTTTCTTCTAAGAGTTCAAAAAGCTGTCACAGGGAAGGGGCACTAGCCTTGTTCTCTTTAGTCTCAGACAGCTGAGTTAGGAACTGTAGGTAGAAATTACAAAGAAGTAAATTTAGGCTTGATATAAAAAAAAACTCTAACAATGACTCAGAGGTAGTACATGGAGTTCTTCAAAATAAGACCATCTGACCAGTTTCCATGTCTATAGCAGAGGACATCCATGTATGGTTTGTTTGTGCTGAATGGTTCCTTAGGTCTCAGCTCTATGACTGATTCTGTGAAGGTAACAAATATCTATATATTTCAGCAATAATATTTTTTTAAATTAGAAACTGAAAATGAAACTTATAGGATCTACTATCTTAGTTTTTTCTAGTTTGAGAAGCAACAAAAGCTTGAACAGATAAAAATAGACAAATTCATATTGTAGCAAAGTGACTTTTTTTGAACTTGGTGTTCTTCCACAGTGTCAAGAACAGACACTAGAAAAAACTAACTCATCTGAAAGATTTGCCACGTGTAACTAATCAGTATTCTTTTCCGATTATCAGCAGTTTCTGCTTCATTTTAATCATAATCTTTTCAAAACTAAAGGTTTGCCAAGATTTAAACAAAACTATAGCCTACTCAGTTATTCTCCATGTGTGGTGCATTTCTAAATATTATACTAGGCAACCTTGGCATACTTCAGAAAACTAAGAAGCTTGAGGGGCACCTAGGTGGCACAGTGGATAGAATACTAGTCTTAGAGTTAAGAAGACACATCATTACAAGTTCAAATCTGTCCTCAGACATTTACTAGCTATGTGACCTTAGGCAAGTCACTTAACCCTGTTTGCCTCAGTTTCCTCATCTGCAAGATGAGCTAGAGAAGGAAATGGCAAACTACTGCAGTATCTTTGCCAAGAAAACTCTAAATGGCATCACTGTCAGACGTGACTGAAAAAATGATTCAACAATAACACCTCGAGAAAGTTGTTTCTGTTTGTTGAAGATCTTTATTTTCTTAGCACTTTCAAAGGACAAGACTATTTTCCCCACTGAGCTTTTATAGCATTTAAACGGCAATTCTGCTCTTTTACTACATCTTACTGATGCTGTGGGTTTACATTCAGTCATTTCAAACCACCACCCACCTTCCCTGAATCCTTGCTCGTGACAAAGAAAAGTCAAATAAACAAAAGCATCCAATGTAAAAAAAAAAGTAGCACTTCGTAGTTTTCAAAGTGCTTTATAGTAGGTAATTCCAGGACACTCTTCATCTACTATACCACACCGCTATACTACAGTCAAATGTACTTTTTTTGGCTATCTTCAATTAGGTACCATGTCCTTTTCATGCCTGACATTAACATGAAATTTGGATTTCAGACATTTACAAATAAATTATAACCTCTCACTTATGGCACCTAAATGTTGGCATCTGCCCTCACTCAGTGATAAAGACTGTGATAAACTCCAAAATTAGTGAGCACCTCTTAACTTAAAGAAAATATTTTTACATTTTTGTAACATTTAACATGAGTAATAAGGGTGTTACTTTAGTAATGTGTGAATGTTGCACATTATGAGTAGTGTAATGTTACTAATGCAAACTTTACTGTATCAGAGCTCTAGGGTGTTATATCTTTCACCCTGACATCATTCTTCTTCCAATTACTGATATTCAGTTCATTAGTGGTGGTCTGTTAAATCCTTAAATATAGAAGTTGTCAAATCATTTTCTTTCGAACTGTTAGATTAAAGAATAGAAGCCAAGAGTTCATATGCCAGGACTTGTCACAAGCTGATTTTTCTATCTTTATCTTGAAGTTATTTACGTCAGATTAAAAAAAAAAATGAAACAATCAATGATCATTTATGCCTAATACTCGTCAGGCACTAAGTGAGTCAGTCCCTGCCCTCAAGTAGCTTACATTCTATTTACATTCAATACTGTAAGATAGGTAATAAATTCAATGGCTGTATGACTTTAGGAGGATTTTTCCTTTTGTGTTTTCTAATACATGAAAATAACTAAAGGAATTATATTGGTAAAACCACTCTGCTTTCTCAAAAAAAAAAGTTTCATCTTACATATATATGTTTCAATTAAAGTACACTGAAGCTTTTTTCTACTCTGGTTAAATGTTATATTTTTTTCTTCAAACAGAGCCATAAATATTCTATCCAATAATTAGTTCATCACCTCCTTTAGGGAAAGGTGAAAATGCACAAAGATCATTAAGGGCAAGTGTGCACATGCCCTCATCCAATGTCAGAAACTCGCTTCCTTTCATTAAACTTCTGAAGCTAAACGAAAAAGCCATTTCATTTATAGTGTAGCGAGTCATTTAAGAAAGAAACAGAAATTCCCTGGATATTGTCTGGATGTTTGCTTTTTAAAATTCTATTTGCATGAAGAACACTCATCTGACCATTCTAGACTTACAAATTATAAAATTTTAGAAACGTTTAAAAACTCTTATCAACTATACTCTTATTTAATCATGTGACCCTTCAGTCAAATTGTTGCATATTTTATACTGTATAACTGGTGTCAGGAAGATTTACTGATAGAAGGAACAACTGATTATATAGCAAGAGACGAAAAGGACCTCAGAGGCCATCTAATCCAATCCCCATCATTTTACAAATGAGGAAACTGAGGCCAAGGAGATTAAGTGATTTGCCCAAAGTCTCACAAATGACAAGGGATAGCAGAGCTGACACAGCCAGGCTTCACATTCTTCCACTGAGCTCACTTAAGAACATCAAAGGCAAACTGATGAAGCTGTCTTGGATTAGACAGCATTTAAGATGGAGAGCCTTAAAGTATTACGATGTTCCAATGTTTTCCAAAAGAGATAAAGGGTTAGTTCGAGGGTGTTTGTATGTGAAACAGGTCCCTCCCTTCCAGCTGCTTTGAACAGCTGTGTTGTTTCATAGTGCTAAACCAGAGACAATCAGGTGACAAGCTGATATTACCAGTTTTTCTCCCAAATAAGGAAGACAGCTAAACAGGAGGTTGGATGGATAAAAACAAAGATGAGCCACTAAGAAAAAGGTCAACTTCAATCACTACCAAATGAATCGAGTTAAACTGGATTGCCCTAGAGAAGGAAATGAACATGATTTTTTTTTTTTAAGACTCCAAGAGTATTTGCCAGTGGCTTAAACTGGGCAGGGGCTGTTTCTTTCATGCCTAAGGGCATCCTGCAAGCAGAATTTCTTCACTTAATGGCTAAGGGTTACTTTCTGCTCCAGTACATCTCATGAAATTATGATGAAGGAAGTTAACATTCTCCTAAAAGGGTATGGAAGACATAGTCATACAACCTTTTAATAGACCACCTAACAGTAAAGTCAAATTTTAAAGAGGAAGATTATTTTTAAAAAATTATGTCATGCTTCTGGTCAAAGCTGTTTTAATTGCAGAAGAGGATGGAAAATATATCTAACATTATTCTATCAAAGAATTAGCCTGAAAGGGAAAATTACACACTGTAATTATTCATATTCACTTGCGCTAGCTCAAGATAAACATGCTTTTCCTCTCCTTTAGTTAATCTCCTTGAAGAGAAACTTTTAATAATTAATCTGTATTTTGACTGGCAGGATGAGACATAAAGCTTGATAGCCCATTAGGGTGAAATAAGTAATCCTAAGGCAATAACGTGCAGAATTGTGACATCTTTCCTCCCAAACTCTGGTCTCAAGCGTATGATAAAATGGTTCTGGTGGCCTACCCTTAGGTTTGGCTCTCACTAAGCATCCCCATAAGATTCTATACATGGCTAAGGAATGAAAGCACACACAGAATTAGAGCATTAAGAAGAAAAAAAAGGCACGGGCTAAATGTTTAGGCCAAGTTCACGGTTGGATGTGGAACTGCGTGTGGCCTTGAACACTGTCTGGCTGGGGGTTTCAATATTCACAGCAGAAATCATCATTTTCAAGGCGCAATCACATCACAGGAATTCATCACTACAGAACACTAAGGCAAACAGCCTAGTAAAGGTGAAAAAAGGGCAGGATCCAACATTTAGAATCAGGGGGAAAGAAGCTGGAGTTGTAAAGGATAAAATTGCAAAAGATATCATTAAATTTTTATGCTTTGGAGCATAAAATTCAAGATTCAAGATTTGTTGGTGGGAGATGAGAAACTCATACTTTCTCCCCCAACACATATTTGCTTTTTCTAGTCTGTTCCAGGGTTAAAAAGCCTCCCCTCTCCTTGAGGTATTTACAGGATTAAGAATATTCCTTTTCCTCACATGGCACTGGGAATTGAGCTGACCTCTGCCTCACCTGCCAACTGCACATCCAAAAGAGGGCAGTAAGGATGGTGAGTGGATTGGGGACCAGGCACCAGCTGAAGGGAGAACAGAAAATGTGAGGGATTCATGAGAGTAACCGTCAAAGATTTGAAGGGCTGTCATTGGAAGAGGCCTCAGACTTGTTCTGCTGGTCCCAGAAGGCAGAACTAGCAGCACCAAATGGAAGAAGCCATTTGAGCTGTTCTGTAACAGAACATACTACCTCAGGAAGAAGTGGGTTCCTAATCACAGGAGGTTTTCAGAGGGTGACAGGATAACTATTTGATGAGTCTGCTAGAGAGAGTATTCTTGTTCAGATGTGGGATTAGATGGCCAGTGAGGTCCCATTCACCTCTAAGCTTCTATCTCACTGCTGTAGATAGCTGAATGTCAAAATATGATTAAAGAAAATACCTCAAACACCTTCCCTGTAGGAAAAAACAGTAAGTCTTTTGGATAGACTACCATAGCTGCTCAAACATTCTTGGCCTCAGTTTCCTCATTTGTAAAATGATGGGGTTGTACTAGAGGCCATTTCCAGCTCTAAACCTACGAACTATGAATATAGGTTTGTGAAAAGCTCAAAGACTGAAATCTTTGAAAAGAAAAAAATGTAGCATTTAAGGGCAGAGGTGCTTCAACCTGAGGTAGTATCCTAGACAAGATTCACTAAATACAATTTCAAAAAGGCTTATGATTCACTAGAATTGAAAGCCTGAAATATTTGGCATTGGCCTTTATTAGTGAAAGTAGAGCAGAGGTGTGGCCCACTATTTTAAGAGGTGGACAAATTCCAGACTTGGCATAGCAATTCAACAAAAACTGATTAACTGCTTACTATGCACCAGGTACTATTCTAGGCACTGAGGAAACCAAGAAAAATGAAACAGGACCTATCATTAGGGAAATATACATTCTACTGGTGGATAAAATGTACACATGAATTATTATAGTACAAAGTAAGTTAAAGAGGAATAGACCACTTAACAACTGGGCAGTCAGTAAAACTTCCCAGAAGAAATGAGTCTTGAAGGAAGACAGACTCTGAGAGGAAAAGATGAGTAAGTCCCAGGCCTTGCAGATGGTTTGTATGCATATGCAGAAATTGGTGATAAAGTTCAAGTCTGTTGCAGCAGAGGTCCATATCAGCTAGAACACAGAGCTGAGGAAAAGGGAGGGGGAGGGAACAGGATTCTACACAATTATATTTAACAAGTATTAATTAGAGGCCTAATATGTACAAGGCATTGAGGAAATCAAGGCAAAAATGAAATGGTCCATCTTCTCACGGAGACTGCAGCTTCTACTGGGAGGACCATGAAATCAGGCTAAAAATGTTGGTGGAACTGAGACCACAGCAGAGTGGAACTACCACCTACTGTGTTAAATCTGAACATTTTTGGGACATATCATCTAGTTACTGGACTTCACTCCCACCCCCCCAATATTTACTGGAGGCACCTTATGAGGTTAGCTAGGTAGTGTGGTATAATAGAAAGACTGCTGGAAGACCTGAGTTAAAACTTCAGACCTTGCCTTTAGACACTTACTTCATTGACATATGGCCTTGAACAAGTCACTGAACCATTCAGCCTTAGTTTTCTCTACTATAAAGTGGGGAAAATAATAACACCTGCTTTACAGGGGTTTTGAATACATGAATGAGACGTTATTTGTAAAGCACTTTGCAAACCTTAAGCATTACGTAAAATATAAATACTAGGTATTATTAGTTAAGGTTAGGACTTCAAAACTGCAGACTTTAATATCCGAATCTTCCCTACCTAATCTAAGAGTTGATAAAGTAGATGTCCAAGAAACTTTGAGGGTAGGTTGAG
Organism: Notamacropus eugenii; assembly: GCF_028372415.1. Taxonomy (NCBI): domain Eukaryota; kingdom Metazoa; phylum Chordata; class Mammalia; order Diprotodontia; family Macropodidae; genus Notamacropus; species Notamacropus eugenii. The sequence goes on along the minus strand of NC_092873.1, from coordinate 151,551,733 downwards.
GGATCTAAGAAATTGGAGGTATCAGTCTGGAACAGGTTCTTCCATGAGATTTCCTCTCCTGATCTGGGCCCTGATACGACACTCTATACATATTAAGAGATTAATAATACATGCTGATGACCAATCCTACCCCAAAGCCTTAAACTTCTCTTGCTACCACAACCATCTTGTAGCTGAGCTGTTCTGGCTTTAGACTAGCTTTTTATATAAGTAAGTCCTGTTTAAGGAAAATTCAGTGTGTGAAAGTTAAATTTGCAAAACTGATAGAGAGTGATGATGTGCCTTATTTAGTTCTTAGGATTTAGTTTCTTCTAAAAGGCAAATTCCTCAGCACACCTGACATGAGACTTAATGTTGGGTATCTGATCTATTTCCACTTTTGGGGAATAAACCTAATGCATAAAATCAGGTGTATCCGTAGGGCAGTTTTTGGCCTTATCCAACACAATTCAGTGAACATTTTTAAGCATCTCTGTACAAAACACTATGGTGGGTAGAAAGTGAGAAACACAGTCCCTTGTTTTCAGTACTACACTCCATTCATTCATTTCTATAACATTTTACAGTCTATAAAGTGCTTTTATCACAACATATTTGTTGGGTAAGGTGAGAAAGAATAATAGATGTCATATGTTTTCTTTTTCTCCTTTAAAGATCAGAGGATCAGGAAAGAAGGGCAGCACTGATCCTTTCGCTGGTCTGTTCATTTGCTCTTTTCCTGCTTGGACCAACTCATCTTTATATCCCTTCTCAGTGGGGGAGGAAGGGAGGAAAGTCTTATATTTCTATTCCTATCCACTGATCAAAAAGATAAATCCAAACCCTTCTACCAGCTAGGTAGGAGATAGGGAATGGGCAAGAGCCAAAAAAAGGAAGCATCTGTCCTTTTTAAAGGAAGATTAGTGAATTTAACTCTCTGGCTACTTACTCCCTAGTAATTCTACTGAAATAAAATGTAAGTGACCTTGGTGTGCATAGATATTCTCTGCAGAATTCCTTTCAGACCAGATAAAAAGGACAGGCGAACATATTCTACAGCAGCAGCCTGGGATTAAGCGGCTCAGTAAGAGCAGATTCTGTGTATTTGGCGTAGATTATTTCAATATGTTTGCCTCACGTGACAACTCCCAAAATATTCCACCTGGCCAAAAAACTCATAAAATACAATAAAGCAAATTCAGAAGTTAAGAGTAAGAGAAAGGGAGAGAAGTTGTCCTGGAGAGGGCCCTGGACTGGGTACCAGGGAGAGTTCCAGCCACTGCTCTTTCCCTATTTAGCTGAGATCTTAGGTTATGTGTGTTGGGGGATGGAACAGCAAATCACCCTCAGTGATAAAGTCATCTTTCTGAACAAATGAGAGAATACATGTAAAACACTTTGCAAACCTTAAAGTGTTATATAAATATTAGTTATTATTAATGTTATTTTGGAAGGGAACAAGTACCTACTATGTGCTAGGCACTATGCTAAATGATTTACAAATATTAGCTAAAGTGATCCTCACAACAACTCTAAGAGGTAGGTGCTAATACTAGCTCCATTTAACAATTGAGGAAACTGAGGCAGCCAAAATTTAAGTGACTTGCTCACTTACGAAATGTTCAATGTTGGATTTGAAATCAGATCTTCCTACTAGCTACCTTTATTTATTAACAAATAAAATGAGAGGGTTGGACTCGATGATCTCTAAGTTCTTCTAGTTCCAGTATTCTATGGCTTTATATGATTAACTGTGTTCTATAAAGTGGAGATTCAAAAATAAGCATTTACTTTCAAAATTTGCCCAAAGACAATGAGGGAAGAATAAGTTTAATTCTAAGAGTTCAAAAATCCCTGTCCTTTGAGAGTTGGAGGCAATTTTTCACTTAAAGGATTATGCAAGCCTACCCATTTTAAAGAATTTACTAACAGCCTCTAAGTAAAGATGGTCTTTTAAAAAATTCTATTGCTTAAAGTCCAAATGGGTACATGATTTAGGTATAAAGATCGATACTATAAACAAATCCGTGGAGCAAGGAATAGTGTATTTATCAGATTTATGGAGAATGGAAAAATTTTTGACTAAACAAGAGAGAGAAAACATGAAATGCAAAATGGATAATTTTTATTACATTAAATTGAAAAGTTTTTGCACAACCAAACCCAATGCAACCAAGGTTAGGAGGAAAGCGGAAAACTGGGAAAGAATTTTTGCAACTAGTGTCAAATGTACAAGAATACAAGTCATTGCCCAATTGATAAATGGTCAAAGGATAAGAACAGGCAGTTTTCAGAGGAAGAAATTAAAGCTATCTATAGTCATATGAAAAAATGCTCTAAATCACTATTGATTAGAGAAATACAAATCAAAACAACTCTGAAATACCACCTCACACCTATCAGATTGGCTAACATGACAAAACAGGAAGATAATAAATGTTGGAGAAGATGTGGGAGAGTTGGAACACTAATTCATTGTTGGTAGAGCTGTGAGCTGATCCAGCCATTCTGGAGAACAATTTGTCCAAATGGCTACAAAAATATGCATGTCCTTCGACCCAGCAATACCGCTTCTAAGACTGTATCCCCAAGAGATCATAAAAATAGGAAAGGGTCCCACATGTACAAAAATATTTATAGCAGCTCTCTCTGTGGTGGCCAAGAACTGGAATCAAGAGGAGGCCCATCAATCAAGGAATGGCTGAATAAATTGTGGTATATATGAATGTAATGGAATACTGTTGTGCTGTAAGAAATGATGAACAGGAAGACTTCAGAGAGGCCTGGAAAGACTGATATGATCTGATGCTGAATGAAAGGAGCAGAACCAGGAGAACTTTGTGCACAGCAACAACCACAGTGTGTGAGAAATTTTTCTGGTAGACTTAGCACTTCATTGCGCTGCAAGGACTTAAAAAATTCCCAGTGATTTCTTGAGGCAAAATACCTTCCACATCCAGAGAAAGAACTATGGAACTGGATCACAGAATGAAGCAGACCATTTTCTTTTGTATTATATTTTGTTTTGTTTTGTGATTTATCCCATTCATTTTAATTCTTCTATGCAACATGACTAAGGTGAAAATGTATTTAACAGGAATGTATGTGTAAAACCTATATAAAATTGTACGCCATCTCAGGGACAGAGTGGGGAGGTAAGGGGGAATGAGGGGGAGGGAGCGGAAAAAAAATCTAAGATATATGGAAGTGATTGTAGAACACTGAAAACAAAAAATTTTAAAAAAAGAAAAGTTGGGAAAAAAAATTTATTGCTACCTTTTTGTTTTTGTATTGCCTGCATTTCCCAGTGTATCCCTCCCTTCTCTGATAGGGCTATCCATTAAAATAAAGAATAAAAAAGAGTAAAGGAAAAAAATTCAGCAAAATTAACTTAGATATTCAAAAGGTCTGTTATTTTATGCCCTCACCTCTGCAAAGGTCTTTTAAATCCATTCATTATCACAGAGGACACAGCTTTTGCAACTAAAGTCACCTTTCATTACATAAAACAGCAGAAGACTGGACCAGTAATCCAGCTACCAAAGAAAATACCAATCCATCTTAGAGTTTTGTGCTCCATTGTTCTAACTGCCCCTTGCCTTTTCTTCAAAATTATCATAAGTAATAAAGAACACACAGGTTTACATTGCCCTTTAATATTTGCATAACATTTCACGTAAATTTTTCATTTGGTGAACTCTGTTACATCCTGTTTCTCCACCCCAATGAGAATCAAATTACCTGTTTTAATGTGGACATCTTAACTCAACGGTCTTGTATATGTTTTTAAGCACTAGGCAACTTCCATCTCCTCCAGTTCATTTCTTCTTAAAGCTTTAGGGCAAAACTAATACTATGTCTAGGAAGACCTAAATTACTAATTAGAGAATGGGTACTGGGTCTTCTGTTATATGTAATTATATGGACCCAATATATTTCAAATGCTCATAAAGATGTCTGAAGAGGAGTTTGGTTTACAGTCGCTTCTTGATTATTCATACTAATGTAAAAGTAGAGAGGCAGAGTTAATTTCCTCCTGTCCTCAAAAGTCATTTATATTTATATATAAAATACAACCAGAAACACAGATAGATAGACACAAACACACACACTGTATTGCACACAGACCCTTCTCAGCTCAGCCCTATTTCTGTTCAAGGTATGAAACTAGCTGAGTACTAAAAAGAATACGGCTATTCACAAAGCAGAAAAGTTGAGAACCACTGTGAATATTTAATTTTTTTTTTTTTTTAACCAGAGCTTGATGTCATTTGGTATAGGGAACTCACTCTATGCCACACAGAATCTTAGACAACTGCCTGGAATACAGAGAGAGACTAAGTGACTTGACTAGGATCACACAGCTGGTGTGGCAGAGATGGGGCTTGAACCCAGGTCTTCTAAACTCTGAAGTCTGCTCTTTCTCATCTCTCAATCTATTTGTATATCTATGTATCTATCTACCTACCTATTTATATCTATCTATCAGGCTGTCTTTCTGTCTACCTACATCTGTCTGTCTGTCGGGCTAACTCTCTCTATCCATTTATCGATCCTTCCATCCATCCACATGCACACAGAGAAGAGGCAAGTCAGTATAGTGGATAGAGTACTGGCCAATGAAATAACATGTCCTGTTCAAATTATATATACAGATATAATACTCACATCTATGTTATATAAAATATTTTGTATATGCTGCATATCATACAGTATAGATAAAAATAAACATAAATAGTACTATATATAAAGGTACATATCTACCCAAAGTTTTGTAATATACCATTCTGGCTACTTACACCACAGTATCGATCTCCATTGAATATCTGTGGTGGCGTTGGATTGCCCTGAGCTGGTTTTTTTTCTGGAGGAATGTTCTTGTACATCCACTGTCTTTGCTCCTCCGACATTGTGATGTCTACCTCCTCAAATTCTATCTTGTTGGCTTCCAGAAAACGAACTACATCTTGCTGTTTCTTCTTTATCTAGAGAAAAAAGAGCAGCAAATGAGAAGAAATCTGAACAAGGGAAGGGATTTTTGTTTGTTTGTTTGGGGGAGACCTTTTGAATTTCATTCAAGATGAACTGAATTTAACTTCTTGGGGTAAGCTGTGCAGAGAATTAGTGAGTTAGGAAGTTAATATGCAAGGTAAACACAAGGGACATCTGAAGTAAGCTCCAGAATAGCTTTTTTTCAACTGGTTTTCTGAGATATATTTTAAGGTTCCTTGAAAGAAATGTACATTCTCTTTTTATCTGTAAATGACCTTTAGGTTCAAATCCAGCCTCACAGAGAGATATATGGCTATTTGTTATTATGAAAAGTCTCAGCTTCAGTATTTCTGTTAAAGACACCACCACCCTTACAGCTGCCAAATTGCTGTGAGTCAACTTTGGAATTATCCTCTCCTTTTCATTCTCCTTCTCCCTTACTTTCCCTCCAATATCCAAACAGTGATTCTACCTTCATAACATTTCAAATTGATCCCCTTCTCTCTACTCACGGTCACCACCCAGGTTCAGATGCTCATCATCACTCACTTTTACTACTACCATAGCTCCTAATTGATCCCTCTGCCTTCTCCAGTCCATCCTCCACAAAAAATGCCAACTAGAGTCCTAAAGCCAAGATCTGATCAATGATGCCACTCCTGAGTGCAAAGAAATCCAAGTGGCTCCTTATTACCTCCAAACTCCTATGTTTTGCTCTAAAAGAGCTTCACAATCTGATGCCAGTCTACTTCTCCAGTAAAATTACATATCACTCCCCTTCAGGGATGCTACATTCCAGCCAAAGTAGTCCACTTCTTGTCTCTCCCTTATGGCACTCTATGTCCCTCTTCTTGCTTTTCAATAAGCTTTCCTTCCCTACCCCTGTACCTGTAATGCCTTCTAGCCTCAATTTTATTTCTTAGGATCCCTAGTTTCTATAAAAGCTCCTTTTAAGTGCCATTTTTTCCACGGGAGTTTTCCTGACCTCCTCAGCTATTAATGCTCCCCCTGAAACTAACTATGCATATTGTATTTACTTATGTAGGTATGTGTTGTTTTCGTTTTTCACCAGAATAGAAGCTAGTTTTGTCTATGTATTTCTGGTGCCCAACAAAGTACCTGGCTCATAGTAGGTACTTTAATAAATGCTGATTTACTGATTAACTTCAAAATGGTAATATGATCAGGATAAATTCAAAAAACACCAGTGTACAACTTACAAAGTACTTTTACATTCAGTTCTTACAACCTTTTCCAGTAGAGAGGACACTGTTTACCATGAGGAAATAGAATGCAGAAGTTAAGTGATATTTTTAAAGGACCCACAGATTTCATAGAAACAGGGGAGCTAGGACTCAAGTCCACGTCTTCTGACTTCATTCCACACTATGCTTCCAGTGCTCTGTTGGGGGTCAGTGGGTGTTGGTGAGAACCTTTTCATCAACATTTTTCCCCTGAACAGCATAGCAACCACTCATGTTACTCTTACAGATATTTTTTTCATTAATTCACAGCAAAAAATTGTACTTTTAAAAGAAGAGAGGATGGAATCTCTAACAAAGTCTCACTAAATTATTAACCCTTTTCATTCCTCTAGTCTTCTATTACCTTTCTTAGTCACTAGGTGTCATCTGTACTCTTTTGCCAAAATCACCTACCTATTAACAGGGTCTTAAAATGTGTGTTCAGTTTTAAAATTTAGAAGTGCATATTAAAACATTTTGGACAGAGATAATATTTACTGTCCACATTAAGCAATGTATAAAGAACAAGACTTAACTTTCCATAATAACCCCACCAGGCTAACTTCCTCCAGTTTGTACCCATTTGTGTAGTTTAGGGCATCCAGAGAATCAGATAACTACTAACTAATCAATGTTCTAGGGGTGACCCTGAGAGGCTGGGTTTCTAGTACTGTTGTTCACGAGTTCCCACCAGTGTTCCCTATTTATCTGCAGCTAGTAGCACCAATTAGTTTTTAGAAAAGAATATTTACTCAGGGAGGTTCGCAAGCAGATACAAAAACATTCCTAAAAGCTGGAGCTACACCCTCCCCCTATATATATAAGATTCTTGGGTAGATCTTGGTAGAACAATGGTAGTGAAGCACAAATGTAGAGATGTGTGACTCAAGGATAAGTTAAAAGTGCCTGTTTACTGAAAGTCTTTTTCTCCCTTCTCATGAAGTTCCCCTTGTGTGTGGCTCTCTACTGGGCTCCAAGAGTTGTCTCTGTTGAGTTCATAGTTGAACTATGTTCAACTGAACAAAACCATGTTTTTGTGTCATGAGGCTTCTCACTTCCTGAAGTTGTTATTCTCAGATGGCTGTCATTCCACATCTGTCTGCTGCTTCCACTCTAGTGGCCACTACTACCAACTCTGGTCACTGGTGAAACCTCTCTGATGGGACCTCAGGATCTCCTAACCCCATACAATGGCCTGGAACTGGGAGAAGAAGATAGGAAGAAACTTTCTCCTCTCCCCAATAGACACCCTCTCAGGGGCTTGACTGGACTACTGCTGGCTTAAAGACTCCTTGTCTGGTTTGTTTCCTCAACTGGCTTGTTGTTTTGTAAACAAGCCCAGAGGTATTTCTGACTCAGGCAATCGCAAAATGTTTCCTGTGTAGCATCATTTGCGTTTATCCAAAGAGCAAAGCATTTTATTGCTCTGAAATTGATTAATGGCTTGTCCTGTCTAGCTTATACTAAGGAATGATTAATTCGATCAAGCAGTCTGGGATTTCTGGGGTTCTTCTGCACTGACACAGGCAGTCTGAAAACTCCTGAAAGGTGCCAAGAAAAATGGAACAATGAATCTCTAACAGTAGCTAAATATAATTGCTCAGGAAACTCATAAAACTTTTTTGAGATGGCTTGACTAGTATAAACATAGAGGTGGCACAGCGAATAAGGTGCTAGAATTGGAATCCAGAAAATATAGGTTAAAGTCCTGCCTCTGACACTAACTGTGAGATCGTGGGCAAATCATTAAATTTCTCTTAGGCTCAGGCAACTGCATATGACTATAATTTATAGACAACTGCAATCTGAATTGATGAAGAGATTTCTATATGGACAATCAAAATTATGGCACTGGTGCTTGATACTGAAGAATTAAGCAACATTCTAAAAGACTTCCTATCTTGTGCTCTGAAGCACGCAGTCATATAGTTGATTACAATTCATTCAAAAGGAAATTAGCCTTTGACGATTAGGAATAAGAGAACACATTTACAAACTGATATTAAAATAGTCATGCTATTAATAATGATACATGCCATACATAAAGAAATTTGAATGTTGTGACTGGTTTCCAAACCAGTGACTTAAGCAAAGACAAACAAGATAGTGTTATGGAATGTAATTTGTTTCATGTTCAATGGTACTGAAAATGGCATTAGAATAAGTATTATAAACCAGTGATGCTACTAATATTAATCCAGGTCTACATAGCTTTATGCAACTGAAACATTCCTACAAAGAACATCTAAGCCCAATTTTCATAAACAAGATGATTATTTTCTCATGACTAAAATATTTTTTAAGTACTTGATGGAAGGAACTGGGAAGGGAGGGCAAAGAAAGCTCTGAGAAAATAGTGAATCCTTTTAAAGTAAATATGAAAGTGTACTGAATTTTCTTTTTTAATTTATTTTTTATTTTTACACTTAAAAAAACCCAATTTCTCCCACTCTCTGACTCTTCTCTCACCTATTTGAAAAGGCAAGCAATATGGTATCAATTAAATATATGACATCATACAAAACATATTTCTATATTAGCCATGTTGCAAAAAGCAAGAAAAATAGAGAAAAGGAAAAAATTATACTTCAACTTAACTCAGACTTCATCAACTTTCTGGAGGCAGACAGCATTTTTCATCACAAGGGCTTTAAAATAGTCATGGACAGAGTAGCTAAATCTTTCACAGTTGATCATCATTACATACAATACTGTTTTTACTATTGTTACAATAATCTGATTCTGCCCATGTCACTCTGTATCAATTTATCCTGCTTGTTATTTCTTATAGCACAATAGTATTCCATCACAATTATTATCACAACTTGTTCAGCCATTCCCCAACTGATCAACATTCCTTCAGTTTCCAATTTTTTTCCACCACAAAAAGAACTGCTAGAAATATTTGTGTACATATAAATCCTTTTCCTTTTTCTTTTATCTCTGGAATACAGACCTAGTAGTGGTATTGAGGGGTCAAAGGGTATCCACAATTTATAGTTCCAAATTGTTCCTCAGAATGGTTGGACTAGTTCACAACTCCACCAACACTGTATTAGCAGCACTACTTTTCCAGATCTCCTCCAGCATTTGTCATTTTTCTTCTCTGTTTTGTTAGTCAATCAGAGCTGTTTTAATTTGCATTTATCTAAGCAACAGTGATTTAGAGCATTTTTATATGACTATAGATAGATGTGATTTCTTATGAAAACTTCCTGTTCATATTTTTTGACCATATTCCCAACTGGGGAATGCTCCTATTTTTGTAAATTTGACTCAGTTTCCTAAATAGTTAAGAAATAAGTTCTTTATCATAGAAACCTACTGTAAAACGTTTTCCTAGTTTCCAGCTTTCCTTCTAATTTTGGCTACACTGGTTTTTGTCTGTGCAAAATCTTTTTAATCAGGCATAGTCAAAATTATCTATCATACTTTCTACGGTCATCTCTATCTCATTTGGTCAGAAACTCTTCTCTTATTCACAAATTTGAGGCAAAATTTTCCATTCTCCTCTAATTTGTTTATGAAATCATCATTTATGTTTAAATCATGTACCCATTTTGACATTATCATGATGTACGGCATGAGATGTTGGTCTATGCCAAAATTCTGCCAAACTGCTTTCCAGTTTTCCCAGAAATTTTTGTCAAATAATGAGTTCCTGTCCCAAAAACTTGATCTTTGAATTTATCAAAGATTACTATGACCATTTGCTACTAAGTATTATATACTTAATCTATTCCACTGATTCACAGCTCTTATTTCTTAGCCAGTACCAGATTGTTTTTGATGATTATCACCTTATAATATAGTCTGAAAACTGGTACTACTAAACTGCCTTGATTCACATTTTGTTTATTAATTACCTTGATATTCTCGATCTTTTTTTGCTTAAGTGCCGAATTTTGTTATTTTTTTTCTAGTTCTATAAAATAATTCTTTGGTGGTTATATTGGTATGACACTGAAAAACTAAATAAATTTACGTAGAATTGTCGTCTTTATTATATTGGCTCTGCCTGCCCATGAGCAATTAAGATTTCTCCAGTTGTTTAGATCTGTCTTTATTTTGGGAAAAAAGTATTTTGCAATCACATTCATATCATTTCTGGTTTTGTTTTGGTATTTTATAGTATCTGTAGCTATTTTAAATAGAATTTCTCTTTCCATCTCTTCCTGCTAGGTTTTGATGGCAATATATAGAAATGCTGATGATTTATGCGGGTTTATGGTATATTCTGTAACTTTACTAAAACTATTCACTGTTTCCACTATTAGTTGACTCTCTAAGGATACCATCACATCATCTGCAGAGTGACAGTTTTGTTTTCTCATTGTCTATTTCTATTTCTTCAGTTTCTTTTTCTTGTATTATTGCCATAGCTAGCATTTCTAATATGATACTGAATAAAAGTGGTGATAATGGACATCATTACTTCACCCCTGACCTTACTCCATTACAGATGATGCTTGCTCTTGATTTTAGATAGATATTACTTATCATTTTAAGAAAAGCTCCACTGATTCCTATGCTTCCTAGTGTTTTTGTGGACATGGTGTTTTGTCAAAAGTTTTTTCTGCACCCTTTAAGATAATCATATGATTTTTGTTGTTGATATGGTTAATTATGCTTATAGTTCTCCTAAAATTGAACCAGCCCTACATTCCTGGTATAAAATCCACCTGGGCAATGAATTTTCTGATAAAACTATCACTTAAACAATGTAAAACTTAGTAGAATACAAGATGCTATGGAAGCGAGGGCACTAGTAATTATAGAAATCAAGAAAGGCTTCATGTAGAAGATGATGTCTGAACTGCATGTTAAAGGAACAGAGGGAAACTGAGACAGAGGTAAGGATGGAATGAACAACCTCGTATTTCTAGTGGATTTAGAACAATAGGTGAGATGTCTTTTTAAAGTTAGGAGACCTCTCCCTTCTTAGCCAAACTTCACATTTCATCACCTGACAGACTTCTGTCATCAAGTTTGTTTTCACTAATTAGGAAAAAGAAAGTTGTTAAAACAACAACAATAATGAGACAGAAGAAAGTCAGGATGAAATAAAATCATCAAAGAGGCAAGATCAGAGAAGAGAGTTTTAAAAGTTTATTTACTAAAATGACATCGAGGAAAGAAGATTAGTCATGCTGGTAGGCCTTGTTCCAGGTGCCTGCTGAAACGAATACACCTTGAAATGAATTTGCCTATTTTGAACATCAGTTAAAGGAGGAGTTGTCTTGAAGAGAGATATGGAGTAGCTTGACAGAGCTGTTAAAGCATGCTGACTCATGAACATAAAGGAACCACCCATTATACTTGGCATTCAAAAACTGAATTCTTTAAAGGGGTCTGAAATAAGGCAAGAAGTCCTTAAAGCCTCAATGGGATATCAGAAATGCCCTAGGAAAATTATAAAAAATTATAGGATAACAGGACAGGAAGGGAAATTAGAGATCATGTAATTAAATGTTCTTAATAAGAAGGAACAGAGCCTCTGTTCAGTCCCCCAGACTTAAGTGACTTGATCAAAATTACACAGCTAGTGACTGGTTATGCCAAGATAGCTATTTCCCAAGAAAATGGGTAGGAAGAAACATGAAGCACTCCAGTTTTTGTCATCAGTTAGGGGTAAACTGAAGGATTCCAAGCTACTTACCCATAAAAACTCTCAAGGTTAAAACTGAGGATTCTTGTTCTACTACGTTAGCAGACTCAGAAGGTAGATCTGTGCTACCTTGATTATTACCATTTTCACTTCCTGGTTGAGGACATTGACTATTTTTTTTACTAATGATTATAAACCATGCAGTGAGTATATATATTGATATGGTGAAATAACTTATGAGAGGAAGATTTCCATGGAGTTGATGAACCATCAATGGGGGAACCATAGGTTAGTAAGAATATCAATAAGCTGTAAAATGTCCACATAATGGTGAGGGGATCAAGGGCCTTAAGATCATAGCATATAAGGTTCGACTGAAGGAAACAGGGATGACTAGCCTGGATAAGAGAAGATATGGGAGAAGGGAGCATAATTGTCTTTAAGCATTTATTTGAAAGATGGTAATGTGGAAGAAGGATTCCGCTTGTCCTATTTTGCTCCAGAAAACAGAATTAGAATTAATGGATGGAAGTGTCAGAGGGGTGAATTTTGACTTAATGTAAAGAAAAACTTAGTAATTGGTGCTTTAAAAAGTGAAATGGGATGACTAAGAAATTATAGTGACTGTCAGTGTTACCATGGGTGAATTTTCCTCACTAGTGGTCTTCAAGTAATGGTTGAATGAGCACTTGTCAGGTACACTGTACAGGAGATTTTTGTTTAGGTATTAATGCTGATTTAGTAGAGTGGGTACAAAATTGTCCTACTCCTGACACCTACTGACTGTATGACCCTCTACAAGTCACTTAATCATCACCCACCTCTCGGTGTCCCAGGTAACTCTCAAGGATTTTAAGATGTAGAATCTGCACTGGTAAAGAGACTGCTTCCTTGGGAGCTCCAAACCAATAAAATGACAGGTCCAGTAAAAAAAAATGGGTTGAAGTAGGGGGCTTTTCAGGTCTGAGACTGGTGATTTGGGGAAGTTATGAAGAGGAACTACAAAGGGTAGGCCAGTTATGTCAGTGAAAGTGCCTATAGTGATGAGACCATGAATCTAGAGTATCAAAGTAAGTAAGCTAAATTCATACACACACACACACACACACACACACACACACACACACACACACTGAAATTATATGTTCAAATACAACTTTACCAAAAGGATGCATTCCCTAAAATTTAAGGATGGCAGTTCTGCAAATTAGTTATCTTTAAAGTGCTAAGAGAATTTATTCTAGAAAGGAATCCTAGGATTCCTAGTGAACAAGGACCCCCTAACTGACTTTCTGGTTAAACTCTGATTTTCAAATATTGACGTGCTTAGTCATAACTGTATTTGATTATTTATGTACATATACAGTTTCTCAGAGATACGTCAGAGAATACTGACAGCTCATGATAAAATTTAGAAAAAACTTCTATTAAACCAGTTTTTTTTAAAGCATCATTTCCAGCAACATTTTTTCATTTAACAAATATTTACTGAGTGCCTGAAGTCCTGGACACAGATGTGATTCTAAAACTACAAAAACACTTTTGGATCAAAAAACAGGGAGAGATTTCTTTCTTTTGAGAACTAAGGATTTTAGCTAGGTCTTAAAGGATGCAAAAGAATTAGAAAAGTGGGACTAGGGATGGGGGAAAGAAGGGCACTCTAAGTGCAAGGAATAACACGGATAAAGGCTTAGTAAAACAAACGGGCATATTTGAGGAACAAGTAGCTAAGTCAGGCTAAAAATAACGGGATATGAGTACCAAAGGCAAACTGAGTCCAAAATGTGAAAAACCTGCAATACTAAGTGAAGGAACCGAGGCTTTATTATGCAGGAAACAGAGAGTCATTATATCCCATCTCTCTTTTCTAAGGCAAAAATGGCATTTTTTTTACTATACTTTTTTTAAAAGGAAAGAAGCATTTATTACTATGTACCAGTCACAGTAGGTGGGTATTTGATAAATGTCTATTGAGTTGATCATTCTAATCTCTGGCAGTTACAGAAATCTACAATGCCAGAACAATGAACACTAAAAAGGAACTACTGTGTACATCTAAGAAAAGTAGGTCCCCAACTTTCAGAAACATATCACATAGTAACACAGAAACAATGGTCTGGATACCAAGAAAATCCTCTTTCACAAAGGAAATCATATTAACTATGAAAAAATGTTTAAAAGATAATAATAATTATATCACTGCAAAGAAGGTTTAAGCCAAACCTAAGGATAAAACTGAATGAGGAATAATTTTTGAATGCTTTGGTTAGAGTAAGCTGAGAATGTAGATGAAGACTTTCATGGAAATGAAAGGGGCTCTGAGAACTTTCAAAGGCTTTAGAGACTGATAGCCCTGGTTCTTCATGTTGTCCCAATTTCACTTCAAAACTCATGGCTTCCCTTTTCTTTCGCCTCTTCAGTCATGATCTGAATTGCTTTCTGACTTATCACTGAATGGGAAGAAAAGAGCATTTTCTGAGGTTAAGTAAAAAGCATTTGAAAGAAAGAGTGAGGAAGGAGAGTAAGGTTAAAGAGGACGTGTTCATACATGCACCAAAGAGATTGTGAAAGCAGAATTAATTAACTGAACTATAACTAAGAAGAGCAGAGGAAATCAGGAGCATCGTGTTTGTACTGCCTGTGTTCATCTTTTGTTGCCAAAGAAGACCATGACATGAAAGAAATAATGACATGACTTGCACTTGACCTTGTTTTGAGGGAGGGAGGGCTGTGCAGGTCAACAGCCTCACTTCTCTTCCTGAGCCATCTGGGTCCAGTGACCAGATCAATCCCTTTGGGGTAAAAAGAAAAGAAGTTGCAGGGAAGAGATGCTGGAACTGGGACAGGTCACCATACCAGTCCTCATTGGGTAGTACTGTCAGTCCAGTACATTTTGGTTGGTACCTGGAAAGGGTCTTCCACTTAGAACATGTGTTAAATATTAAGAAAGTTCTATTAGATGCTGATAAAAGTGAAGAAGACAGAATCACAGCAATCACAGAATTCCAAGTCTGTCCCTTCCCTAACCCACCTTCCTCATAACTGCCAAAGTGATTCTGTTACAGCTCAGGCTTGACCGTATCACACCTTATCACACTTAACAAACTTCCTGCTGCCTCTAAGACAAAATGTACACTTCTCTGTTTGGCATCTGGTGTCCTTCATGGCCTCTATACTGCCTCCCTCAGTAAACTCCAAGGTCCAACCAAACTGATCTTGCCGTTCTTTATACTGGACGCTCCATTTCTTAGCATTTGCACCTGCTGACATCTCGGCCTGAAATGAACTCCCTCACTCCTTATCCTAGGCTCCTGAAATCCCTAGCCTGCAGCACCACCTTCGACAGGCAGCCTTTCCTGATTCCCCCAGAGGCTACTGCCTTCTCTCTAAAAAGTTACCTTGTATTTATTTTATATAGACTGTGCATACACTTAGATTAGCTCCAAGAGGGCAGGGACTGTTTTATTTTGTCTTTGTAGCACAGTGCCTGGTACATTGTAGCTGCTTAATAAATGCTTATCGATCAGTGGATTACAATGGCCAGAAAAAACATTTATAAGTCAAGTGTTCATAATCCAGGAGGTGCCTACAATATCACTAAAAATACAACCAAAGTTGTTTGGCAGAAATGCAATGAGTCCCCTTCTCCCCAAGATGTGATGTTAGTGGAGGGTAGGGAAGAACATTTTTTCTGGCAAGGTGAGGGATGAAAAAGGAGAGATTATGTTGATTTGGCCCTAGCCAGAGGATTTTAATGGGGTGAGCCTCCCCAGGTGGCATTCCTGGTTCCTTTTGCTTCTTTGTGTTTCCTTCCCTTTGGTGGGTGGCCTTATGAGTTTGAAAGGCTTACAACTCTATGAGCTGTGATAGCATTATATTTAATTATCATGCAAGAGGAACCACCATGACATCTTACTGTCCTTCCTCCCCCTATCCCGGATCACACTGGCCATCCTGAAACTATTTCCTCTTTTAAAAGGAGTCAGTTTCTAGCTCAGTAGCAAATCAAGGGATTCTCAGCAGGTTAAGTCAAATATCTTATGCTGCAGAATAACATGGTGGACAGGAAGCAGTTAAAGAACATCTATGCACAGGAGTGGGAGAAGGAATCATCTACATAGAAAGAATAAACCTAGCAATTTTAAATTTGCTTACTGACAATTTAGGAATACAAATTTATCTTATAAGGTAAGGTATCTTAACTCCTGAGAAATTTTTTCTACCTATGACTAACACAACATAAGAGCTGCTATTTACAAAGTACTTCAAGCTTTACAAAATGTTTCACATATGTTATTTGATCATTTGATCTTCACAACAAACCTGTGATGAGGTAGGTACTAGAGTTATTAGTATTTCCATTCTTTTAGATAATGAAAATGAGACCCAGAAAGTTAAGTGATTTTCCCATGACCATGTAAGTAGTAACTGTCAAAGGCAGTATCAAGCAAAGGTCTTTTCCAGCTCCAGTGCCAGTTCTCCAGTGAGTCTACGTTGCCTAATTGTCTTGCTACCTCGGAAAATAAAGATGTTTCTGAGCTGAGCCACCAGGCAGACACCAAATGTGATTCACCTCAAGTTGAAACACTGAAATGTTCTGCTTTTGTTCCGAAGTGAAGATCATGCTGAACCATATGGACAAAGACACAATCATCACAGATAAAGATTAAGACTGTGCAGATTTTTGACATATAGATATTACCCAATTAAAGAGGAGTAGCTCTTTTCATTGTACTATATTCTTTTTTCTGCTTGGTTCATAGAAAACACTAATGATGGAAAGTAACTTCAACCAATGAGGGGCTTTACACTCAATATGAAGAATAATTACCAAATAGTAAGGTATAAGTTATTAAAGGTTATCTCAAAATAAATATTCAGGATTCCTTCCCAATCTAAGAAAGGCTTTAATTCAAATCACATCATAGGACCATAGATCTAGAGTTGGGAAGGAACCCCAGAGGTCAACTAGTCCAACTGTCTCAATCAATCAGTTAACAAGCATTTCCCATGTGCCAGACATTGTGCTAGGGGCTGGGGAAACAAAGATGAAAATCAGCTCTCCTCTATAGGAGCTCAAACTGAACTGAGGTTAGCATAGAGCCTGGCACCCAGTAGGTTCTAAAAATATGCTAGCTGACTGACTGACAGCATGTACAGATAGAAGTATATACAAAACCGATGCAAGAAATGAGGACAGGGGCAGGGAAGAAGAAACTGGAAGGTAGAGGGAATAGGTATTTTACACGTGGGGAAACCAAGGCCCGGGGAGGTTGTTAGTCAGTCAAGTCATAGGTGATAATAGTCAGAGACCAAATTCTAGTATCAGAAGGTGAAGCAGACATGGCAAGAACATAAGATAAACATGGACCTCTCAAACCTAGATAGTGCATGAGTCCAAAGAACCTTTCTCATTATAGTATACCAAGATTATCAAATGGAGGACCATAAAGTCCAGCTTTCCACACCTCTTTGAAGTGACTAAATCATCCAGTTCAGTAAAAAAAAAAAAAGGAGTGGATTGGATTAGGCTTTAGGGAAAATTACCTTCTATTTTCAACTTCACTTCTGATCTGGGAGATTTCACAATTAGGGTCTCTTTTACCTAATCTGCAAAGGGAGATTAACAATCCCAGTTTTTCTCTTCATTAATAACCTGACAGAGGATCACTCTAGGGCAGGGGTGAGGAAACCTGCAGCCTTGAGGTCAGATGTGCCCTTCTAGGTCCTAGGGCGAGGCCTTTTGAGTCCAAGTTTCACAGAGCAAATCCTTTTATTTAAGGGGATTTGTTTTGTGAAGTTTGGATTCAGTCAGA
This sequence comes from Notamacropus eugenii, assembly GCF_028372415.1. NCBI lineage: Eukaryota > Metazoa > Chordata > Mammalia > Diprotodontia > Macropodidae > Notamacropus > Notamacropus eugenii. The sequence goes on along the minus strand of NC_092873.1, from coordinate 151,534,094 downwards.
GGGCCACATTTGGGGACCTCGAGGCTCACAAGTGGCCCTGAGGCCTCAGATTCCCCACTCGAACTACAGCGGTTCCACACAAATGCAAAGTACTGAGTGGTAGTTATTTCAAGAACAAGCGGACATCCTTCCTTCCTGGCCAAGAACAGCAGAGGACTGTAATAAAATAACCTAAAATCACGTAATCTGATAGCAAATTATTATTTCATGTCTAACAGTGAATTTTTAGTTAAAGAATAAACTAAATAAACTATTGACCAATTATATGGAACATCATCAAATGGCATTAAAAGTATCAGATAAGCTGAAAATAATCACTGCTTGAAATAAATGCACAAAATATAAAACCACTCAGTTCTGAAAATGCAGTTACTCCAATTGTAATTCTTGTTCATTGTTAACTTTCTAGGATCCTTTAAATAAGAAAATGCTAGATAGCACCTAAGTACTGTGTCTGGTTTCTTTTCCAGTTTATCTTGCTGGAAAGCAGATACCAGGTCATTTAGCCAAAGGTAACAGCCAAACTGTGTAACTTTCAAGAAACCAGCCTATGAGAACAGTGGGGATGACAGTATAAAGACAGACCACAAGAATGCACGAGTATTTTAGAAAGAACAGTGATATACATGCTGGGCTTAATTTGAACCATTGGATTATCAGGCCCTACAAGGACAGGGCCAGGATCTGGACCTATGAGTTCCCTGGTATAGGGAATTGCCTGATGAGAAAACTTCCTCTACCAATGCAGGTCAGCACATATTCTGTACTTAGGATCTTAAGAATGTCCTAGAACACTGAAAGGTTGAGCAAATCGCCCTGGGTCACACAGCCAATAGGAATCAGAGGTTACACTGGAACTCAGATGATCCTTGCTTGAAAGTTGCCTCTGTATCCACTATGCCATACTGCTTTTAGGCCTTATAAAAACATTATTGTGCTTAAAGCATTTTGGTTCTTTTTCTTTGCTTGAGTTGCTTTTACAGTACAGCATACTTAATGAATTTAGATACAACTAAAATATAATACAGATCATCTAACACAAGGGTTTCCAGATTTTAAAAGTCATAACAACTATTGATTTTTTAAAAATCACAAAACCTTGTTCAATTTATTGGTGTTGGAGGTCAGCACAGAGGTTAGGGCAGAAGAGTTAAATCTGACAATCATCAGCATAGAGATGATAAATCCATGGGAGCTGAGGAGATCACCAAGTAAGGTTGAATAGAGGATGAAGGGAGGAAGACCCAAGGCAGAACATTTAATATTTCAAAAGGGTCCATGGGGCAGCAAAGTGACCAGGTGGAGAGAGTGCCAGTTTTTGGAGTCAGGAAGACTCATCTTCCTGAGTTCAAATCTGGCCTCAGATACCAGCTGTGTGACCATGGACAAATAATTTAACCCTGCTTGCACAGGTCACAAAGATCTGGACATGACCGAAAAATGACTGAACCAAAAGTGATTTGTACAGGATAGGATCTGGGTTCAAATGTTGGTTATGCTGCTTTGTTAACTGGTAGAGCTCATTTCACTTTTGAGGGCCTCAGTTTCCTTATCTGTAACATAAAGCGCTTTATATGGCTTGCAAGGTCCATTTTAGCTCAAGAGCTATGATATTATGGTTTCTAAGTTCTCTTCCAAATCTAAGTAATATCATTTTTGCCTTGGATTCCCTCCAGCAGCGTACACTGAATCTTCTTTCATGCCTGAACAAAACTGTTTTATTGTTATAATTAAAATCATTCAACATCTGGTGAAAAACTTTCTTGTGATCAGCCTAATGGAAAAGCCTCTTTTCAGAAGACAGATGTTGCTGTTCAGTCATCTCAGTCATACCCAACTCTTCATGACCCCATTTAGGGTTTTCTTGGCAAAGATACCTGGAGTGGTTTTCCATTTCCTTCTCCACCTCATTTTACAAATATGGGAATGGAGACAAATAGGGTTAAGTGACTTGCCCAGGGTCACACAACTAGTAAAGTATCTGATCTTTATCCACTTTACCACATAGCTGTCCTCAGAAGATAAACAGGTGGTTCCCTTGATGGGACTGCACTCAAAAATCTAGCTTGGTATTACTGTAACTTGTGTTCTCCTGACATTGCCTTCAAAGACATAGGGTCACCTCCACCACCTGATGAGCTCTGCAATAGGTCTTTAGAGAAGATAATGATATACAGCAATAGCAAATTCATTCGGTTAGAAATTTTTAAGGACCCACTAGCTGCAAGTGCTGTGCCACCTACTTTATGGTGAATTCATGATATTCAGAACTGAAGAGACTTCAGAAATCACCTAGTACTGATGAGGTATGGGCCCTAGAAACCACATACACACACTTTGAACTTCCCCTGAACTTTCCCACATGGCCGTGGCATTAGCCTGAGGTTCATCTCAGTATGATTCTTTCAACTGTCTGAACATTTTGGGTTTGACTCTGCCTCAATCTCTAATTCTGTTACCTCTAACCTAGCCCAGCCTTTCAATGACTGTTACCTCTGGATCACCCAGGCCACTTCCCACCCTTCCCATCCTGAATCCCATCTAGAGGCCTTCTCTGTTATCTCTGAGTCACTCCAGCCTATTGGCTACCAGTAGATCCCACTCAAATTTTCCCAAAAGTTATTTTTCCCTTATAAAAGAGGTGAGTCTCATTCACTGAAGGTACTGATTCTTAAAAGTCCTGTCTGTTTGTATTGGCAGAAACAATAAACCTTGGCTCAGACTGAAAGAAGGCTTGAGTGGAATTCTTACAAGGCAGGACCCGCTTCTTTTGCCTTTGAATTTCAGGGTTCCCAGCACCCCTAGACTGCAACAGTCCTAATCATTCCCTTTCCCCTCATCAAACAATAGAAGCAACAGAAGCCTAGGAAAATGACTTATCCAAGGTCACACAAATAATGTCAAAGATGGGGTTATACCCAGGGTCCTCTAACTCCAGAGCCTTCCTGTGTCACTATCTCATAAATGACAGGTCTCTATTGCCAGCTTTCAAAATTGTGTAGTTTGCTTCTGTCCTTGTTTTAGGATCCTTAACCAGCCATTCATTCAACAGCATTCATTCACTTGACTGTTGGAAAACTGTGCCAAACAGGCCCCCAGCATATTTTTGGAAAGAAGAATGTTACAGTCCTATTAGAACCTAAATTCCTTCAAGACTGGCCCTATCTTCACTTTTGTGTTTGTAACCCTGATGCCTAAAATAGCGTTGGCCCTTAGAAGCCAATCAATAAATGCTTGATGAGTTAAACTGAAATGATTATTTCTCCCTTTTCAGGTTCTGTAAGCACAAAGGCCTGGCTACTCAGACCAAAGCTATCCTCCTTTCCCTATCTGTCTGCATATGAGGGAGAGTGAGGGGAGAGGCAAAGGGGAGAGGGAACCCAGTGGGACAGGGGGAGTTTTTCAAAAACCAGTCCTAGCTTTCGAAAGACATGCACAGTGCAGTGAACCGTCCAGCTTCCATCTCCGGCTTGTTTTTGAAAGAGAAATGCCACAGTCAAATGTGTCTGAACATGAAAGTGTTTCATGTGCATTCAAAAACAAAAGCAAAGGCCCTATATGGGATGGCACTATGCAGTCAATAAATCAATAAAGTAATCCTGCAGAGAAAATGGATTTAGGGGCTAGTACCATTGTTTGGTTTATTTATGTATGGATACTGCAGAGGAGATAATTTTAAGTTTGCTTTCTATCTTCTAGAGTCTAATTGAACAAATATTTACTAAGTACAGATTATGTAGAGCTAGTCAATAAAGATTAAGCACCTACTATGTGCTAAGGGTTAGACTACAAAGAAAGGTTAACAACAGCTCCGATCCTAGTGCAGAATGAGGACCCTGTGGCAGACAGAGGAGCTATGGAGTTTGAGTAAGACTTAGTTCCTTTCCTTACCTCACCAGCTCACTGTCTAATAGGGTAATATGTCACATGTGGATAACAGCCGATGATTTAATGAGATGTATGTGGGTCTTTGAATGCTCTTAGGAATAAAACAGCTCTAAATTCCAAGTAGGTCCCTCTCAGCTCTGCTCAAAACCTATGAGCCTAGTTCAAAGTCTGCCACTACGGTTACTTCAGTTCTGTGGGTCTGTTTCCTGTCATTAGAGGATCACAGATTTAGAGCTGGAAGGGACCTTGAAAGTCATCTGGTCCAATACTTTAATTTCACAGATGAAGAAACTAAGACTGAGAAAGTGACTGGCTCAGGGGTTCTTAACCCGATATAAGTGAATAAAATTTTTTTTTAATTACTACTTGAATATGATATATTTTCTTTGTATTTTATTTTGTATTTAAAAAATCTTATTTTTACAACAAATTTCTCCAGACTGTCAAAGGATTCCTGGATTCATGGCACAAAAAAAATGTTAAGAAATCTTAAACTAATGATTTTTAAGATTTCTTAGAGCTCTAGATTGCTAAGATAGTGATTCTTCAGATTCAACATAAATAGCAAAACATATTCTTTATTTAATTTTTTTTAAAAACCTGTTATTCAGGCTACTATATTCATAAAAATGACATTTAGGAATGGAGTATTGATAATCACTGCAATAACAGCCTACATTTACATAGTTTGTGAAGCACTTTACACATTTCATTGCATCCTCAGGGTAACTCTCATTGAGCAGTGCAAATATTCTCCTCATTTTACATATAAGGAAACTGAGACACAAAAAAATTAAGTGATTTGCCCAAGGTCATACACCTAATAAATGTGGAGTTGGGCTTCAAGCCTAGGTGTCGTGACTCCAGTGCCAACAACATATAAAACCTGTGCCACCTTTTCCACTCAAGTCTAATGGAATTATGTATAGTCTATAATCACAATTCTCCTTATTAATTCATTGACTTCAAATCGACATAAATGGTTTTCCCCTAATTGATGTAACTTAATAGCTAATCTACATATGGCATAATATTTACCATTATTGTACATCATCTTCTAATAAATTTACATCTGATAATTTTATTTGCTCTGCAAGGAAGCTGTCTGACAAATTAATCTGGGGGAATGTAGAAGGTGATGTGAAAATGCTTATGATGATGCATGCCTGTATCCCAGCTCTGGGGATCTCATGAACAAGAAAGTTCTGAGTAAGGGTGGATTATTCTGACCAGGTACCCAAACTAAATTTGGTATTAATATGTTGAGCCCCTAGAAGTGAGAGGCCACCAGGCTGCCTCTGGAAGGACAAATCAGTCCAGCTCTAAAATAGAGTAGGACAGCTCCTGTGTGAACCATAGTGGAACTGGGCCCATGAGTAGCTCCTGTACTTCCAGCCTGAGTGAGATAGGGAGACCTAGTCTTAATAAAACCAATAAAAGAAAAAAAATGAAAATTTCAGGTTAGGAACTTATAGAAAACTGGTGGTTCCAACACTTACAAAAATCTATGTATATGTATGTGTGTCTATACATCCATCCATATAAATATAGATATAGATATTTAAAAATTTTTGTATGTCTGTCACACATTGTGTGACTCTGGGCAAGTCACGTCACCTTTCAGTGTTCTAAGACAATCTTCAGCCACTATCACCTTAACTAGTGGAAGGAATTTCCTCACCTGGAACATCCCTATACAAATGAAATCATAGATCTAGTCCCAATTCCTATATCTACAAATACATCTAAAGATACATGCAGAGATAGTTAAAAATTGACTTCCTATTAATTGGGAATATTTTTCTTGATGAATCTTTAAGAGCAAGATTGAGTTTTAGATTTAGAGTAAACAGACACAAATATATTAGAACTTCTATTAAAAAATGTACACAACTGTTTCTCTAAGAAATGTTCTGATTTCACACTCCACCCACTCACCTTCCATAGATTACAATTATTTTCTCATTTTGGATGGTCCTTTTCCCCCATATTACACATCAAAGTCTATCTTCCCGCTGTGTACCACCTCCAGATCATGCATCTGATGAAAAGAAAAAACTGTGCCTTGGAACTCTGTCTCATTAATTTATCACCAGAATAACTGAGCATCCTTATAGTTTTAGTTACTCCTTAATTATTTCAACAATTCCATTCACACCTCCACTTAGGATGTGCTATTTCTATTCAACCAGTTTCTATCCTAACCACTCGGGACCATTCCAACAATCAAACACTACCTTAAGGAGTTGGATGCTACCTGACATACATAAAAATTACCCTAGAAGCTGCCAAAACTATGCAAGAAAAACCATGCACAAAACTACCATATCACCTCCAAAGGCCAGTGACTAGCTCCAGCAACTAATCAAGAACCTCTATCTGAACAGACAACTAGTAACCATAACAACAACTAGCCCAGGGGTGGGGAACCTGCAGCTTTGAGGCCACATGTGGCATTCTGGATCCTTAAGCCTTTTGACTGAATCCAAATTTTATAGAACAAATCCTTAAAAGGATAGTGCAGGTTCCCCACCGCTGAACTAGCATTTGCATAGTGTTAAAACATAAGTGTGTTTAGCAAACACTCTACAACTATTGCATTTTATACACACAACAAATGAGATAATAAATGTAAAATGCTTAGCACAGTGCTACAGGAATATTATTATTGTCATAGAAATGATAATTTACAACAAGATTTGGTACTTTATGATAGTAGTACATAAGCTACAATTATTTTCATTGTGGTCATTTGCTTACTATGAGTGTTGCAAAGTTATAGGGACAAATAACCCATTAACATTTCCATTCCAATCACAATAAAACCAACTTCCCTGATGCCCTTACTTGGCTTTCCAAGGGGAACCTATGAATTCAATAAGCTACAATTTTCATTCATCTTCTGATTTAGTCTATCACAAGAATACTGATACGGTTCAGCTATCCTAGCAGCATGTCAATTACTTGGTCACTGGACAACATCCCAAATTTAGAGTACTTATAGGTCCAGCAGATAATCTAAAACTTATAACTCTTAGAACCCTTCCTCCCTTTTCCAACTATTCCACCACCACCTGTAGAAGGGGTGGAACAGGATTGAGGGTTATTTTTAAAACTGTTCTTTGCTCAATGTTGTTGATATGTATGATACTGACATAGAAGGAAAACCACAGTATATTTAATTCAATATAGTTAACCAATTCAACTAAACCAACACAATGTTCTGTTTGGCCTGAGGGGACCAAACCAGAGAGCCTGAATTTTCCATGCTAGTCACAATTGTAAATATTCTGTTCTGCTGTCCCCATAAACATTTAAAATGTATCAAGAATTCCAATATTTCACCAAATAGTAACTGGATAAATCATGTCCGTAAGCACTGGGACACAAAAACCATATAAATCACTGAAGCCTGAAAGTTACAAAAGATAATCACAGGCTGAAAAAATGTAAAGATTATCCATGAAAATGCATACTGATAGTTCACCTCACAGGATGTATGCCTATGATATGAAGAGCAGGATGTAGCAGAGATGATC